>NW_023615046.1:0-140001 GCF_013339695.2 Rhipicephalus sanguineus
TGTGGTATTGTGAACTAGAAGAGATCTAGTGGGCTCACTCTCATTGAACGCGTGACGCCACCGATGTCTCCTTGGGCATTAGGGTGTGCTCCAGGACCAACGAACCCCGATACGCGACTGCCACAACCAGAGAGCTAAGCAGATGATTATGGTCGTCAACACAACATTTATAGGCAATGCTTCCTTTTTACTTCAAACACTTCAAACAAGGACATTCATACCTCTAATTGAGAAGATTGATTCGAACGAGGAATTACGAAGATTGATGACGAAAGTGATAGTGCGGCATCTTGAGCCCCCAATAATGTGGGTAGAACAAAGCCTGCATCCAAAGCCTGCATCAATATTGACGGACGATGTGAAAAAAAAACGCCAGTCCGGTGCGGAACACGCAACGCATGGACGACGTAGGCAGGACGATTGGCATTGAAGCCCGTTGTAAGCACTCTTAGGACGCTGAGTGCAAGTTGAATTGCCAAGTACGCACTATGCCGTAATTCATGGTCACTTTGAGATGTAGCGATGTACCAACTTCGCATCGGCAAGGCAATATATGCACCTACCTGGAGGCGCACTTAGTTGATGCTGTTGCTAGGGTTGACGACGATTATGTATAAAGGCCCGGCAATATGTGATGAGTGTGCCGCTTTGAATCATGCACTCGTTACGCAATTCAAATGTGTGACAGCTTGTGCCACGCAATTTGACGTGTTGTAACATCTCGCACGAGCCCTCCTGGCTCGCTGAACTTTTGGAACCACCGCTGATTATTTAAAAAGTAGGCACATGCGCCGCCTTCTACGATTATTGTACAGCACAGCAGTGGCCTGGTTGCCCCAGACTGAGCTGAGTAGATGGAAAGTCGCGGTTTATCTTCCGGCCCCCTTCCCTGCCTAGGAGAGCGCGAAGGCGGAGCGGTCTCTCGCACGCATTCTATGGTAGGTAGTATCGCCACTGTAATGCAGTACTACGTTCCTCATTAGATTTGCGCGCATCTTCACTAGTTGATAATATTGAATTTTGAGTGGTTCCAGCTAACTAGAGGGTAAGAGAAACGAGGAAACAGCTGCCTTTCGTCCTCCATCTCAAATTAGCTGCAACCACTCAACAAGCGTACCGCCCACGGAGCTCGTTGAAATCTTTTCGCCCGTGGACACTGTACGGATACCACACGAAACATGACGCCGAAGCCAAACTTTCGCTCACTGCGCCTATTCGCTAACCTTCTCCAATTGGTACCGCAATAAAGCATTGAACGATGTTTCGCCTATTAACAAACGAGCGTTAGAAAGGCACGGCTTATATAACACGCCGTACAAATCTTATATTTATCATGTCAAGTGATCGCAGGTCTCTTTACAAGTGTAACTGTTTAAGAAGAATGCGTCTGCCGCAAATCCGGTAGTGACTCCACGGGTTCTCACAAACCTCTTGTGTGCTCTTATTCTCGTTTCAGCTTGAACATCATTTTGAAGGACAAATCCGTGGATAGGAAATACCTTATTACGCCACAGGTATACCATATGATGGAGACTTCACGGTATATATTCGTAACACGCCGACAGGTTGGCTTGTACAGCCAAGCTTTAGAGAAGCTGCAGACCTCTTGCCCCACAAGAACATAGACAACGTTATTTCGCCTATAATCGTGGATTGTGCCATCGAGAGGATCTACTTGGTGAGTATCATTTCGCAAAAGCAAACCTACCAATAAATGATGGCGCGCAAGCTACAATTTCGGTTACATTCACTGTTGCACACGAACATTTACCTACATAAAAATACTTGCAGTCTGTAGGTGTCTTTAGAGTTAAGTGAACAATTACTCTTGCTTGCTCGGTAGAGCTCGCTGGAGCCGAGGTTCTGGGCAGTAACTACTGGCGACGTGCTCCTTTCCTAAACGAGACAGGCAGCTACGCACAAAGCAGTTTCAGAGCACGAATAGTTTAGGCTGTAATTCATGATGACCATGGTCGAGCCGCAAAATTTCCTCGCGGACGCACATGTTCGGGCAGCATTCCAGGTATATCATATTTCTCACTTCATTTTTAATGATCCTACAGATGACACAGTGTAACTTAAATGTACACTTTAATAACCGAGAGCTGAGGTAGTTCGTAAGTATTCATTCTAAAAGACAGGGCTGTCTCGTTCCGTTTGTTTTAGAGAAAGGTACCTGGTATTCCTTGTATCTAGTTACTTATAGAACCGCTTAACCTGTTCGAGTTTTTAAATGAGAAGCATTTCTTAGCGAACCTCAGGCGCTTTCGCCGTTTCTATCTACGTATCTATCTAGCCGCCTACGTCTGGATGCTCTCCTGGTCGTCTCCATAACTTGTAATATGCCAAAATTGGCATAGTAGGGGATCAGTTGAGTAGCACTGACAATTGGGCGAGTTGGTACATATGCATGGCGTCAGAACGGCGCAACAAGGAGACGAAAAGACGAAAGATCACACGAACACGGCACTTGTGTTCGTGTGATCTTTCGTCTTTTCGTCTTCCTTGTTGCGCCGTTCTGAAGCCATGTAGGGATCAGTGTATCACGAACACTATTCTGGTCATGGCATGATAACACAAAATACCTGTCGCTTACGTCATGAAACCCTTCCTCTCAGTCAGGTGGCACGTACCCGCATACTAGAGTACATGTTATGCGGGTATGCACCACAGGAGACAGTCTCCCTGAACACAGTAATTGTTGGGGTTTTATGTCCCAAAACCACGATATGATTGTAAACATTTCGGCGCGCTCACAATAGACGAAAACGAAAGGCGAGAAGAAAACCGGGCGCGAAATGTTTCCAATAATGTCCTCAAACCTACTCGCCCAGTTCTCCATATTATTACACGATGTGATTATGAGAGACGCCAAAGCGAAGGGCTCCCGAAATTTCGACCATCTGCTATTCTTTAACGTGCACTGAGATCTCTGACGTGGCGGTCACATTTCGATGGAGGCAAAATAGATGTCCGTGTATCTAGCATTTTGCCTCCATCTAAATGTGCCCGCCACGGCAGAGATTGAACCCACGACCTTCGGGTCAGCAGCCGAGCACCGTAACCGCTACGCAACCGCGGCCGACGCAAGGAAAGTGAGGGAGCTCAAGGCAGAACAATCCTGGAAGACGCTCGACTACCATCCACTCGTCCGCGTGGTCCGCAACGTGGACTACGTGGATTACAAAAAAAAACGGGGTGAGTGCTTCCCTACAATACATCTGCTGAGAGAACCAGGCCTTTGATCATTACCGGTGACTTCAACATTGACCAACCAAGACCCAACAAGCCTGGTCCTCATACTGCGTGAAAGACGGCTTGAGTGGGGTCAGGGCATCAAAAGACCTCGCTACCACTTCCAGGACAGGCGGCATTATATATCCAGGATTTCTACCAGCTGCACTATACCTCGCACTTCACTACACTTAGACCCTCGTGGCCGCGATTTCGAACGCATCCGATAACAAGTCCGGTCCAGCTGCTGGTGCTCACTGATCACAGTGATGATGACTTTGTTCAAGAACTAACCCCTCCTACACATACACATAGGTCCGTGAAACATGCGTTTATTCTCCGTCATAATGGACGATTATAGCATAACAACTGTAACGCATTTGTAACAACTGCAATTGTGACTGTCACGCACGTGCAGTGCGCCTGCGCGTGCCACTCGGCTGCGTACCATATATTGATGGAAACTTTCCTCAATGACGCTTAGTTGCGAGTAACGCCTGACCTGCGCATCTCGTTTTTTCTTTGTCCTCTTCGGATTCGTGCTATCCAGTATTGAAGAATATAAGCACTACATACCAGCTTACCGCGTCTGGTGTTGGTAACTCCCGTGTTGCTGTTGGCATCGTACGCAACGGTAAACGACTGGTTATATATTACATAGCGACTCTTCAACGTATTAGTGTGCGTAAACCACTTCCGCATTTCTCTAGCGTCATTCCGTAACGTTTCGCTCAATGTGAAAAATTACGCCGCGTATGCTTCGCATAACATCGATTCCCACGGTACATGGAATCTGCCTAATTTTTCAGGGCATTTTCTTAAGCGTAATTCTCAGGCGCTACTTCAGTTCCTCTCAGAGAAGAACCCCGGTAGTTGTAAAGCTTTTAGTATGGATTGGAGATCTTTATTACTCTTTGCCGCAAGAGGGATTGTTAACATGTGGTAATTACTGCATTAACGGCAAGAAACGGTTTTTCATCAATAAATGAGGGTTTGTACGGCCGCTTTTCTGGATATTCTTTCCATGTATTAAAGTCCACGCTAGTACGTTGGAAAGAAGGCGTTTTCAGTGCAGAAATCATGGATTTGTATTGGTTCAAAGGCCATTCCGGTTCGCTGTCTAACTCCAAAGAAATGGACCGTTCATCGACATAAGGACAGTCAAAACAATTTATTAGTAGAAAGAACTTAAAACACTACGGTGAAAGGGTAAAACATCAGTAAAAAAACTTCCGAACAGTTTCCTCGTAGGACTTCCGCCACGGTACCGCTAACCCTGGCCCTGGCGGACCGCACGCCGCGCACAAGCGCACATTCACTACAGCTCGTCGGCACTCCCCCTTGGCCGCTTGCCGTGCCTATTTATGAAGCATACCTTGGCATATCCATGCTGTCACGTGGTCGTGACGTCCGACTAAGGCAGCAGTCAGCAGTCCGATGAAACTTTTATTTGGCCGAACTTGTGGCCTTGAAACTGAAAGTCAAACTACAGCAGTACACTGATAGCGGCGAACAGAGCGTCGACCGTCGATCAACTGACAAGCGGTCAAGCGCGTCCGCTTTTATCCAGGCGCTATCGAACTTTTCAGCGATATCGCTGGGGGCAGCGTTATTTCTCGACAAAACTGGAACATTCGCGTGCGTGCGCGCGCAATCTTAACGGAGCGTTTCTAAAACAACCGCGAAGCTTTTTTGCACATTGCGGCGCGGCCTACGCGGCGCGTTGCCCACAGTGTTGTGGGTGAAGCTTCAACTCATGAAAAATAAGACGCGCGGCAATGACCGCCTCTGAAAAAGCATCGTCCCGATGCTTATGGCTGTAGTCGGCGCTGACTAACACTCCTACATTTAAATGCACTTATATACCACAAATGCGGACGGGAGGATGACCGCCGCCGTAGCTCAGTGGTAGAGCATCGGATGCGTTATTCGAAGGCGCCAGGTTGGTCCCTGCCGGCGGCAAGTTATCTTTTCGTCCGCTTTACCTTCTTCGCTGTATAACCTAATTAATACAATAACATCTCCTACACTTTCTTTGGAAGATTGTTCTGTTCTCCATAATATTGTGTCTAACAAAGAAAACGAAGCCCTTGAAATGTCACCTTCCTACTATATATATATATGATGTTCAGTGTAGTTTTCTGAGATGCGCCGCCCTTTATCTGGGTAGAAGAACACTGCTATCCCTACATATTTATACTTTCCGTGTGGGATAATCCCACTTTATTCTCTTCGCCAGGGAGCGCAATAACTTTTACGCGACGCGGTGCTGAGATAACTTCTCCTGCCGCCAATGCTTCCTTTTATCTTTTATATTGCTTCGTTACCCAGTTTTGTTCAGCTGGTCAACCTTTAAGATACGTGTGAAACCTTTTCTTAGCGTTGGAGGATTCAACTAGTCAAATACGTGAGATGAACACCCTACCATCCGCTCAATATTGTCATTGCACAGCCGCTACTTTCTTTAATAAATGCATGCCGACTAAAGCTCCGAGGACGCTTGTGCTTCGCCTGCTATAGTTGAACGAGATCGTGTACCGGTCCCGTGTGTATCGCCTTCTCAAGTGCTAGCGGGGCTTTGGTTTTCGGTAGATGTCTCAACCGTTCCGAAAGGAACGAACGCGTGTGCGTAACATTGGCCGTTTCAAACTATCCTAGAATGCCTACTGCAAGCACAGCTGCGCAGCGCCCACTACACCATATTTATTCCTTTTGCGAATCAGCGAAGGGCGAACTACGCGTCCGTAAGGCAACACGCGAACCTACGCAACGGCTGACTTTTGTTGGTGCTTGCTTTTGCTCCTGTTGATGAAATACGTCTGAGCGCTTTGTAATGGGTGGGCCTTTAAAACACCCACTCTTTGCGCAATCCCATGTTTGACGCCTAGCGCGATTACCCGCTTCTGCCACGCAGTATTGCATGCGTTAAGGGGACTCCTTCCACTACATGACATTCATAGTGGTTTTAGAACGCAGCTCTTGGGCGTCCGTTCCTGCGGGAGGGCGTCGCCGTTGATGGCTGGCGTCGGCGTAACCGACGGAGGGAACGAGGAAAGAGGGCAACGCGAAGTTTGTCGATATCTCGAGCCACTGGTCTCTAACCTCTTTTTTCCTCCGACATGCGCCCTGGCACCTCGGTCGGAGCTCCCAGCATACAGGGCTGGCACGTGCACTGCGGCTGCTTTTGCTTCATAATGGAGCTGTCGACGCTTCGGTTGGTTCACGGTGCATGTATGCACATATTAGTATGTATAGCACTACAGCATGGTTAGCCAAAACTTCAACACAGTTGGCGTTGCCCTAACACGAAGCTGCGTTCAGAATTCGAATTAGGTACTATCGTAACCATCGGAGAATTTTTTTACGCTGTGCTGAGCAATGGTGTTTGCCACACAGACGGCCTGAGTTCGATTCCCACTCGAACCGAAGATTTTTATTCTTTATTTGCATCTTTCTTGGTTTTTCATTCACAGACAACAGTGATTTTTCGCTCACAACCACGACACGACACCGGAATTTCTGCGAACGAGCTCTTTAACACGTTAGTGTAGGACACGTTGGGCTCTGGGAGTGTGTTACCAACCGCATATTTGTAGAAGCCACCTTCACAGCTCGGCTGTGTGCTTCGTAATTGTGTACGCGTCAAAGCAGCGTAATTAATTTCGATATGGGAATTACCCGATTTTTACTAGATATTTTTGTACATGATAATCTCGTTCTTGATGTCAAGAAATCATGTTTTTTTCCTTCCTTGCAGGAATCTTCGCGGATCTTAGACGCCACGCCGAATAAATAAACAGATTATATCGCGTACGTCCTGCGTGGTTTTTCTCTTGCTTTATATTTGGAAGTTTTTTGTCGTGCTCCTGTCTGAATAGAGGTGATCATGCGCCTGGAAGACAAGCTATTGTTCCGCAGGATGGATTGCTCACATGGAAAGCAAACATTATGCATCAACAACTGAAATCACTTTTTGTCTGGATAGCGTTCCGTAACTAAGAATAAACTGCTCAGTGCTACACCACGAACACAACGTCGGTAATATTGTAACGCACCAAAGTGAAGGATATTCATCAGTCGGCTGCCATGAAAACCACATATCTGTCTTCGTGATGCTGAGGGGACTTATGATGCGTTCTTTCTTTGCAAGCGGGAAAGTGACGACCGCACAAAGCTTGGCGACGAATAAATATGTGGTTGTGAAACATGGCCAGGCATCGCAATGAGTGATGTCTTCCGATTGGTCCAATCTGTAGGGTCGGGGGAGCAGCACTCTATGTCGTTGCCAACCCGTTTTTGAGGAGAAAACGACTTGGAAATCCTCTTTCCTAACGAAAAGCGGTGCCGTGACAATGATGGCTGAAGTGGCAACTTTACCATTATCTATGCACAGTGTTACCACTGTGCATAGATAAATAGTTCACATTTCCTGGAAACAAAGTTCTCGAAGTTTGCGCACAGTCTTTGTCCTTGTCTACTAGCGTTGAATATGTTTTCGAAGTAGTCACTTGGATATGACTGGTGTGCAGTGAGGACCGTGATTTTTCACTTCGCTTAAACCAGGCTAATCATCTAACTAAGACTTTCTTATTCTGCAAACAGCTGCGTGTTCGGATTGTTAATCAAAGCTTCACGGTAGTTCGTACATTGCAGAGCCTGCATAGCAATTTTCCCTGTATCGAATACGGAACATTGCCATAATAATTGGTGAAGATCTGTGCGGCAGCATAGCCTGCAGTGCCTGCATGCCACTGTCGTTTTGTCGCGTTTTGGCCATTTTGCTAGAAAATGGTGTGTTGGCTTAATTTGTAAAGACCTTCTTGGTGAAGACCTCTTGACAGCATGATAGGGGTGACTTGATCGAAAGGAGGACATGCGGGATAATCTACTTCAGACTTTATCTACGTGAACTATGCAGAGACGAACTATGTGCGTACGTCTCTGCATGGTTCAAGTAAATAACCCATGAGGAAGCTTATCCTGCACGCCCTCTTTTCAAGCGGGTCACCTATATTATGCTGTCAAGAGGTCAACAGGTTGTTATCAAGCGAGCCGGCTTAACATCTCATAAAGGTTCACCCTGAGAGGCCTGCTCACCTGCAGAAGCAGTAGCGCCGTGTGCCTCCGTACTGTACCCGGCGACAGCCGTATGTCTCGGCGTCCAGATGATTTCTATGGGACTGTGACATTCCATTCCAACTGAGGATGCATTGAGTAAGGAAGCTGTAGCGCCCTCCTAACCCGGACGATGTGTTTCCGGGAAGGCTGTGTGTGACACAGTAAAGACACGGGCCGGTTTCCATGCGGTGTACGGGACGCTTGCGTCGCTCTTCACAAAGCGAGGAGTTAAGCACGCACTGCGGTACCGTACGTAAGGCGGCAGCTAAATATCTTTGCGTATACGGTGGTCTGCATGCAAACGCATGCTAAATAGGGCTAGTCATATGAGAGAGCAGTGTCAGTGTACGTCTTAATAGTGTCTAAGTTCTTCTCCTTGAGTTGCGGCATGGCAGGAACTTGGGGTCAGCAGCGTTATTACAAGATATCGACGTCGGAAGAGTCGAGAAGCATCTAGGGCCTCCCATGGGTGTAATGACAAAGATATGGGCGGCGCATCGTCATGTCGCTGATAATTCCAGGCCAGAAGGCGATGACTCTGCGGCCTGCTTTCAATGCGGATGTGATGTCAAGTATGGGCTTCAAGGATGACGTCCAGCAATGGAGTCAAGCCAGCTGCGTGTTCATGTGTGAATAACGTCGTGCGTTTTGGGAGCCCCGTCATGAAGCGCCACAAAACAAGACCATTATTACGGAGGAATTTCTGTGGCGACAAGTTTAATAGTATCGTAAAATAGTTTGCCATGTTTGTTTGGTTTTGAGACAGTTCATATGTGCATTAAAATTTCCTGCAATAAGCAGCGAGAGATTCTGGGCTGTTTTAGTTGTTTCTAGGCACGTGTGGGGTCCAACTGAGATATGAAATAGGCAAAAATACGTGGCTATGACCACAGAAGTATTTACCGAAACAACAAATTTTCAGAGCTACGATTTTACAAGCTTTCTATGTGAATCAAGGAAAATGCTGGCTGGGCAGTCACTACGGACCAGAAGTGCTGTCCATCCTTTGGGTATCTGCAGTTTGTGTTGGACAGTCGGAGCCTCGAAAGCGCAATAATTATCGAGCGAGTATGTTCCGCGCGTCTCTTGGAGAAGGAAAACCTCTAGACATATCAAGCACGTTTCAGTCAAGCTCAAACAATTCCAGTTCACCCCCTTCGCCGAGAAGCTGATGAAGCTAGCACTGATTTGGGGCATTCGCTTATCAGTGACGGCATTGCGCTGCAATTCGGCGAGCATGTTTCGAACCAAGTCTGCGTGATGTTAAGCTTGTGTTAGAGAGTTGACCGTCGGTTGTTCCAGTTTAGATTTTTGTGCCCGTTCTACTCTGAGGAGCCCACTAATGTTAGAGTAAGCGAAGCACTTCTCCACGGCGAACAGGTAGCGCGCTGCACAAGCACATGGGACGAAAGCAGAAAGACAGGCAGGAAAGTGCACTCTTCCTGTTTACCTTAGTTCTTTTCTTCCTTTTGCTTGCGCAGCACGCTGCTAGTTCGACACGAACCAACAAGCCTGCACGAACATTTTCTTGTTCATGAGCCATTTCACACGACCTCTGTTAGTATTTCGAGAGTGGCTGCGTCTAGGTGTTGGAAAACTATTGCTTTTCTTTGGGTTCAGGTGAAATGGGTCAGTTTTAGTTTTGTTTATTCCGTGGCTTCGTAATGCTAACAAGCTTAGTCAGATCGGCGGAAGCAGCCGTTTGCCTCAGGTGACATGTTTCCCTGTCGGTGATGTAGACTGTGTGCGTGGTGTCATATGTATAAATATTAGTGCTTCGAGTTGAAGCATAGTAGTATGCATCGAGCTGGGACGTTGGGAGCTGGGACATAGCGCTGAGTGCAATGGTTTAAACTTGCTACAAGAGATGGAATGGGGAAATTCCTAACAGTACTCATGGACCCGGCGAACCGGCGTGTAGGTATAGTACTTGGCAACATTAGCCAAAGCGTGACAACTGTAACATGCCACCGGGCAAGGCCACGAATTCGATATTCGTGGCTACGAATAACTTCATAATAGAACAGCCGCATTGTTTTATGCGTTTTGTATTTGCTGTCAAGAGCAGCATCAGCTGTTTCATCCAGCAGGCGCAGGTCGGTGATTGTCCCCTGTTCACTACGCAGATGCGCTTTGTTGTAGTCAGCTGTCAGGCGGCGTCTTTATTACGACACGGGAGCTTCCAACTGCATGTGCCTGAAGAGGCAATGTGTCTTCATCCAGTTCGCAACGTTCGTTCTTGGTACTTACCGCGAGAATGAGCAAAGTTTGGGAATACAGAACTCGTCCCGAACTGCGATTATTATGCAGGTACTGGTTGTGATCTCCGAAGAAGTATATGCTAATTTTTTATCACCGCTAGATCCGGGAAAAATACTTGGACCTACGTGCTCCTCTTCTCAGCAACGTCAGATTTCAAAATTCTAGGGGCAAGCTCCTTAAAGCGGCACCCGTTCGTCCCTCGTAGTGCGTAACCAGTCGTAACGCTAGTACCAGATCTTGACCTCCAAGGTGGTGCCGGTGGGATATTTCTGCTGTGCGTTTTTTGAACAATAAAAAATTCGCAGCGTGCGCGGTAACTAAAAGCCGAATTATTCTGTCTCTCATTCCCCATTAGCAGCCATTCGCATGTTCCAGTAGGAAACGTTAGTAGAAGTAGAAGTGTAAGTGTTAGCTAAAAGCCGACTTCTTCTGTTTCTCATTCCCATTAGCAGCCATTCTTTACCTCCAGGTAGTGCCTGGTGAGATTTCTCCTGTGCGTGATTAAACAATAAAATTTTGTTCAAAACGCCGTTGATTGATGAAATAAACCAACGAAAGATGCCAGATGTTTTCTAAAAGCAAAACGAAAAGACGCCAGATGTTTCTGAAGGAAAACGAAAATACGCAAGCTGCTTAACGAAAGACGCCAGATGTTTTCTAAAGCAATGGTTTTCTAACAATGAAAATTCACAGCGTACATGTAAAATCAAAGTGAGCTGCAAGTCGTCATAACTCTCATCAAACCTTTAGTGTAAACGCGCCCGATCTCACGTCGGTGATGATGTACTGGGCAGAATTCACGGAAGATTCACGGTTTACCGATGTACCTCCGCAGCTTCGCCCACTCATCATCATTCACTCCGTGGATATGCTGTGATTTTTTGTTCAGATTCCTCGAGGACGTTAACGTAATTCATAAACTGGGATGTAACTTACATGAAAACAATACGTTGTCACGTGCACATGCAACGGCCATGATATTTTTTCCTTTTCTTTTCCTGCGCTCCTCCTCGTAGACCATTGCGTCCTCTTTCCCCTCCCCTATACAGAGTAGCATGTATGCGTTTTTATATACGCTGGCAGAACTCTGTTTTTTTATTTAGGAGCTATCTATCTCTCTCTCTAAACGAAAGAATGGCCAGTTCTGCAAAAACAGCTAATTTAGTGCTTTGTTCTATGGCTTCTTCGAGTGCCTGCTGTAGAACATGCGTCACTTTCGCTTCATTTGGCGGCCTAATCGAAACGTTCCTGCGTGTCTGACTCCCAGTTCGGCGTGCAGTCTTTTCGGTGATACTTCATATTTTTTTTTATCATTGGAAAAGCCCACAAAGACGCATTATAGAGGGCAGTGGCAACATAATACAAATGTTGTTTTACAAATACAAGGTTATCTATAAAATAAGTACAATTCGTAACTATCAAGCAAGAATCAGACAGTTTGCCAAACTTGTTATCGATATGGTGAGCAGCGCCAAGCACTAAAGCGGGGAAATACAGGTACACAAGGATTGAGGAAGCCAAAGATGGGCAAACACGAGGGCTGAATACTAATGCCGTTTATTGGTCACAAAACAGATACACATATACATGAGATAGCCTGTGTGTCAAAGATAGCGGCAGAAACACTTGTCACATACATTTACAAGGTTACATGGCTGTGAAAGTGCGCTATGCCAGATTATGTATGGTTAAAGGGACCCTGCGACACAATTTGAGCATGTCTTTTTCATCGGTTCTGCTGGTACTGTGGAATGCATCGATATTGTTGCGCAAATGGCAACGCCGAAATCGAAGCGGTTATGTATGTGTCTTCAAAGCTCCGCGTATGTGTCCTCTTCTCGTGCCGTGTTTAGCGCCCTTTTTATTCTTCGTCTACCATGCAGCAGCAACCAGCCCAATCAAGCAAAATGTTATAATTTTAATTCACGGGATAAACTACCTTGATTTTGGACTACGGCGACACACATCGGCTATTTCTGTTACAGGAAGTAACGTGATGTCATATGACAATGACGACAAAGACCGTTCGTTTTTGATTGGCTTGACGCGACACGTGACGTGCAATGTTCATGATGGTAGCTAAGCCATATTACGGAGCCCTAAGAGGAACAAAACCCCTTTTTATGCTTTCCAGAAACAAATGATTCCTGTTTCTAACTGATATATTTTCAAAACAACGAACACGACGCTAGGTGCGCTGTGGAATGGTAATCAGACGATACTCTTCTGCGTTTTGCCTTTTGCGACATCGAGCGACACCGGCCACACCGGCACCTGCGAAACACGCAACGCTCAGTTCTGAACGATGCTGTTTTGGTTGATTGGTAACAACTTTATTGATGGTCCGGGAGAGCTTTCGCCGACTGGGCATTAGGTCTCCCACGTGGGGACGTCGAGGCCTTGGCTCACCGCCGCCTCGCGGGCCTGCTGGACAGCCCAAAGTTGGTCGCCGAGGCTGGAGCTGCGCAAGGCAGCGGCCCACCGCGGCGGAAGGGTTCCGGAGTTAGCACATTCCGGATTTTTGTCACAGTCCCAGAGCATGGGATTTAATGTGGCGACCTCAGTGTGGCAGACCTTGCATATATTTGTCGGGTATGTACTCGGGTAGAGCCTGTTACACTGTGCGGGGTTGGGGTACGTGTACGTCTGCAGTAGTCTGAGGGCCGCCGCCTGCGTCCTGTTCAGCTTGTCGCTAGGCGGAGGAAAGGTTCGGCGGGCCAGGCAGAAGGCCTTGGTAATTTCATTATAGCTGGTCAAGCGGTCTTTAGTGTTGCCCCATAGACGACGGTCGCTGGTGCGGTTTGTAAGCTCGCGCGCCTTGGCGTGTACCGTCTCGTTTAGGTTGCGTTGAGTCTCTGATACCTCTCCCATGTGAGTCGGAAACCACGTGAGTCTGGTTTGACATTCTACCGCCCGATGGACTTGGCTATTGCGCCGGATTCGGGCCGCTCGTCGCGAGATCCATCCTTTGGCAAAGTTTCTGATCGCTTGTCTCGAGTCGCCGATGACCGCGTGCACGTCGGATCCGTGAGTGCGAGCGCCACCGCCACTTCCTCCGCTTCTTGTGCGTGCTCGCACGGTATACTTGCCGACATTCTCATTTGGCCTTTCCAATCTGCGACCGCGACCGCGAATCGTGAGCGTTCTGCGTATTCAGCGGCTCAACGAACCGCGCCCCCATTTCGTCTCCGTAAGTGTGGAGGAGAACTCTGGCCCTGGCCACTCTTCTGCCTCGGTTGTGCTCCGGGTGAACGTTCCGTGGAATCGGGTCAACCCTTAGCGTTTGCCTGATCGTGTCTGGAACGGCGGCTTTCGGGCCATGTTGTGTGTGGTAACGGATGCCGAGTGTTTCCATGATCTGGCGTCCCGCTCTCGTGCTCGATAGTCTTTCTAGTTGTGAAGTGCGCTGCGCCTCGGCGATTTCGCTAAGCGTGTTGTGAAGCCCAAGTTGAAGCAACAGGTGCGTTCTGGTAGACTCGGGTAGCCCCCGAGCTATCTTGTACACCCTGCGGTCGAGGACGTCGATCTTGGCTTCTTCTGCCTTGTACCAATGTGGAATGCCGCGACGTACGCAATGTGGCACATGACGAAAGAGTGTATAAGTCGTATGAGACCTTCTTCCCTCATTCCGCTTCTTCTGCTAGTAACCCTCTTGAGCAGTCTCATGGCGTTAGTCGTCTTAAGCTTTAGTTTAGCAATCGTTTCGCCGTTGAGGCCGTTGGCCTCAATTATCATGCCAAGGACCCTTATGCTCTTTACTATCGGGATGGTTGCTCCGGTGCTCGTGTGCAGCCTGATCTCTTCGTATTCTCGCCTAAATGTCGCCGCCCTCCCACCGCCCCCGAGTGGTCTACCCCTTTGCGTGGGCCGGTAGAGTAGGA
The DNA here is from genome assembly GCF_013339695.2 of Rhipicephalus sanguineus. Lineage (NCBI taxonomy): Eukaryota > Metazoa > Arthropoda > Arachnida > Ixodida > Ixodidae > Rhipicephalus > Rhipicephalus sanguineus. The sequence goes on from NW_023615046.1 coordinate 14,496, forward strand.
GTTCAGACTTTTCGGGGAGCATCGTAGCCCTGTTCCCACGAGATTGTCCTCTATAGTGTCGATTCTGCTCTAGATGGGCTTGCCAGCGGTTAAGCAGAGCGTGCTCCATGGTCTTGCCGACACACGACGTTAGTGATATGGGGCGAAGGTTGTCGAGGCTCGGCGCTTTTCCCGGTTTTGGGATAAGGATCATTCTCGCAGTTTTCCACTGTTTCGGGAGGCTACCGCGCTGCCAGCAGTCGTTGATGTATTCCGTCAACTGTTCCGCGGATCGGTCGTCGAGATTCTTCAGGGCGCGATTTGACACCCGGTCGGGGCCCGTGGCCGATCTGCTGTTGAGATTGTGCAGTGCCGTCCTGATCTCTTCTACACTAAAGTCCTTATCCAATTCCTCGTTCGCGTCACCCCCATACGGGCGGTGTTGCACGGTCGAAGTGTGCGGCACGTACTTCGCCCGTAACCGGGCTGGCACCGCATTTTTACCATGCTTGTCGAGCTCCTTATGTAAGAGACGTGCAAGGCAGTCCCTCTGGTGGGACTTGGTCTTCGTTTCGTCCAGCAGGTACTTGAGCAGGTTCCACGCTTTCCCGTTATGTAGCTGCCCCTCCACTGCATTACATAACTCGTCCCATTGCTGGCGGGTGAGCGTGCGGCAGTGTTCCTCGATGTCGCGGTTGATCTCCGCTATTTTCTTTCTGAGTCTCCGATTGAGTCTCTGTCCCTTCTATCTGGCCAGGATAGAGTCTTCGCTTCGATGGGATGCGCCAGGCGGCTGTCCATCCTGTCTGTTTCGACCTCAGTTTCGATGTCTTGATTGACGCTTTTGTGTGCGCGACCAGTGAGCGGGTTCATGCTTCGATGTCCGTGATCTTATCTTCTGTAGGCACTTGTTGCCCTCGTTTCTTTCTAAAATCTTCCCAGTCGGTCGAATCAAATTTGCGTTTACTGCCCTGCGCTTTATCCGGCGTCGGGACGTGGATTTCTATTATCATGTGGTCACTCCCCAGGTCGGCTGAGGTGTTTTTCCATGTGATAGCTGCCCCCCTGGCATTTCTGACGAACGTCAGGTCCGGAGTCGTGTCCCTGGTGGTGGAGTTGCCTGTTCTCGTCGGTTGCGCCGGATCCGTAATTAACGTAGTCTAGTTCCTGCGCGTCTTGCCCGAGTTGTCTACCCTTGGCCGTGCTGTATCCGTAACCCCACGCCGTGTCTGCCGCATTGAAATCACCTATAGACGTTCAGTAGGAATATGCTTTCTTTCCTCCGCTTAGTCGGCACTAGTTCGATGAGAGCGTGTTCCATCTGGACGCCGCGTAGTTCGTTGTCAACGAATGTGAGACGCTTCCTTACGAGCGTGCATGGACCCCTTCCCTCGAATTTGCTGTTGTGCGCTTTGTAGCTTGTTAAAGTAACCTCGTTTGTAAGCGTTTCTTGGAGTACTATTACGTCGGTTTTCGTGTTGAATGCCTGATGTGTTGCTGTAGAACTGCCTTTTTGCCGGCGAAGCCGCGGCAATTCCACTACCATATTACTATCCCTTGATTAGCGTTGGCCATGATGCGGTATAAGTTACCCGGCTGCCCTTGATGGATGCTCGGTCCCCGTCGCTGCTCGCCGTTACCTGTCCGTGTTGCGTAAATAAGGGGTGATTCATTGTCATCTGCATGTTTCCCTCGAGGTTAGTGGTCCTGTTTGCGAGCCCGAGGACTGTTGCGTGTAGTGTCTCAATGGTGCTTTGCATGGTGCGTAGCATTTTCTTGATGTCTATAATTTCCGCTTGCACCTGGCTCTCGGAATCTCCCGCGTAGGCTTCTGGTTGCATCGCCCGTTTTTTTTTCGGAGCCGGTGCGCCCGCGTCTGGAATGCTCGCCGGCACCGGGTGTTTTTCGTTAGGTTTGCTCTGCTCTGGCGCGGCGCGCTCGCGTCTGAGTTCTCGCACCTCTTGCATTAGCTTTTGGAGTAAATCGCGCATTACCGCGTTCTCTTTTCTGAGCTCCTCTACAATGCCGGTATTGGTCGCTTGATTTTGCTCTGGAACTGTAGGTGCTTTACCGACCCCCTCCCGCGCAGTGCCCCGTACCTTGTCAGCCCAGCTCACCTTGTCTACGTGAGCCGGCGTCGTGGATCTGGATCTTGTCGGAGCGCGGCTGCGCCTTGTCCTGCTACGAGACCGGGACCGGCTACGGGATCGCGACTTGGATCTGGGTTTGGTCATCACGGTGGGCGGGAGGTCTTGCTGCGTCAGTTGGTTATTTGCAGATTGATGCTCCATCGTCGTCTGCAAATCACGTACGGAGTCTTGTACCTTGCTTTGCAGGCCTTGTCGGCGGTCATGTGGGCGCCGCCGCACAGGTCACACTTGGGCGAGCATTGGTGTTCTTGGCTGGGGTTGCGGAGACCGCAGCGACGGCAGATGCGGTTGGCAGGATTTGGGCAAACGTCAATACGGTGGCCGAGGCGGCCGCATTGGTAACAGATGTCGATTTGCTTGCGATATAAAGTGCAAGGGATGAGTGTTGCTCCGTACCTGACGAGCTTGGGCACCTTGAGTCCATCGAACGCGATGACTACCGTGGACGCATTGCCTATGCGTTTGGCGGCCAGTGCCAGTGGGTTTCTCGGGTTTACGATGTTCTCGTCCAGCGCTCGGGGTCCGTCCTCGATGGGAATGCCTCGAATCCCTCCCTTTGTTGTATTATCGGGTGCAGTTTCGTACACGTTCACTTCGTGCAGTTTCCCTTGGATGTAAATCTGCCGCATTCTGGCGTAGCGGTCCGCGTTCGCTCGTTTCGGAGTGCTGACGACGACGATGTTCTGGTGCGAGCTCGGACAGACCGTGTCTGTCATACTGGCAGCCACGAAGATGGCGGCGGTGACTGCCGGGGCGCCGACCTTGACGAGGTCGAGGCCGCCGTGTGGTCGCACCACAATCTTGATATCCTCTTTCGGTAGTCTGGGCATGCGTCCCGCCTTGATAACCTTTCCTTTGACATTCTTAGGTTTCTACCTTGCTGGCCTGAACCGAGCATGCCCATTATAGCGTCGATGTCGTGCGGCGAGTCTGGCCCGCGGTGTCGGGTTCTCGAACGCCGCGTTCCAGCGGTCTTCCATCCGGCGCCTTCGGTAATTTCTTCGGCGGAAATATCTTCCCCCATCACTTGCACATTCATTCTCGAGTCACGTTCGTCGGCTTGTGCCGCTTCGTTGGAAAGAGTCCGCATACGTGGCACCGCGTCCATCGGCGGCACGCAGCTGTTGCGCCGGCTGGGCCTAGCGGCAGGCGTTCACGCCTAGACCCAGTGTGGCTGCGGCTGGGTCGTAGCACAGAGTTCAAGAACTCCGCGAGAAATGGTGACCCACCTAAAAATCAAGTATCTGTCGATTCCTCTCGCCTTCACAGATCCGTTAGTGAAAGATTTCCGGTGAAGCACGGTGAAATCGCTGCGAATCATTTGTTGAAACCGGAGCCGATGAAGGACGTCCACTTACTTCGGCGATCGCAGCGCTCCCCAACGATGCTGTCAACGAAAAAAATTCTAAGCGCTTACCGGCCGACGCCTCCCGCGTCATCGGGCGTTAGCGTTTCGTCTGGGCCCATGGAGCCATCCTCGCATTGCGCGGGGCTCAGCGACGCACTTTCCATTTACAATGGCGTGCACAACATGCAAGCAATCGCTGCGTCGCAAGATCTCGCGCTCGAGGTCTTGTATGTCTTCCAGACTCATTTTGCGCACTACAACAACTCATGGGAGCATTGTGTCAACTCATGACAACTCGTGGGAGCGTCGACAAACACGTGGTTTGTCGTAAGCACGGTAACAACGCCGTAAAAAGAGGGGTAGCAATGTACTGTGTGAAGGCCACCATGAGGTAACATTTCCGGTATGTCTTTATAAGACGCGCGCGGTGATTGGAACCGGCCTTTTACATCAGCGGGAGAGTGAAATGCGAAAGGGGACGTTTCTCGTTGTCGTCTGCTTGTGTTTTGAACTTTGAGGACGAATAATTTCACTTTTCGTGCACCAGTTTGTATAATTATTTTTGCGTTCATCTCGGCATTCATTACTACACACATTTGCGGTGCTAAATACTGCAGTCGCAAAAGTGTCGCAGGGCCCCTTTAACGGCGACCGATGATTTACAATGATAGGATGTAAAATAGCTGTAGAGTGGCTTAAACGCGCGCTACATGAAAGCGTAAAAGATATCCATAGTATGAAATAATGACAGTAACATATGGAGTGGTTCATGAGTGTTGAATGAATGGGAAGTGAAAGTTCTAATAAAATGTCAGAATGTGGAAATAGCACGAATGCCTCTTCCAAGCCTTTGATCACAAAATTTGGGAGGCCAATGCTTTCTTTCTAACACAACTTGTTATTGGCTTCTGCATTTGGCTATCCGCCCTCCGGATGGCCTCGGTACAAAATAGGAAAATAATTTAAGACTTCAGAAAATGCAAATACTGATAGATGCCTAAAGAGAACTTTTTAATCTTGTATCAATCTTCGAATTTTGAAAACTAACATTCATTGCAAACAGGTAAAAAAGCAGCTCAGATCATCTCTCTGCTTACTGTAGGAAACTTTACGCTCACTACCTTGCCTGGAGCGTCTCCAAAACCCTACAACCATGGCAAACACTACTACGAAGGCGTTAAACTTTTTTGCGCAGATATCCGAAAATGCACGAAGTTATGGACGAAGTCCGAAAATGCACAAAGGCTTGACTGCACTGCTGGACGCAATCCGTGAAGCCCATACTTGACAGCATATCCGTGCGGAAAAGTGGCCACAGGATCGTCGCCTTCTGGCCGCGAGTCGCTGCAACATGACAATGCAGACCCCCTGTCAATCTGCCCTTGCCACCATGGGAGACCTCGGCTTGTCTCGATGCTTCCGGCGTCCCCTATCTCGTAATAGCGCTACTGATCACCCACTTTCCTGTCACGCGAGCAGCTCAAGAAGCGAACTTAGGCACCATTCACATTAACATTGACGCTGCTCTCTCAGGTGACCAAGCTATATGCCATGCACTTGCCCGCAAACCGCCGTCTACACAAGGTATTTAGCTGCCACCTTCGGTGCGGTACCACATGCTTGCCCATCTCCTTTCTACGTGAAGAGCGACTTGCAAGCCACCCGTACACCATACTGAGACCGGTGCGTATGCTTTCTTTGTCACACAGTCGGCTTCGGAAGGTGCTACAGCTTCCGCTATTCAATGCATTTCCGTTCGGGTCAAATGTCCAACTGTCCGATAGAAATCTTCTGGACGCAGCGGCGAACGGTTGTCGCAGGGTACAATAGACCTTATGCAAAATTGCTGCCATCTAGCGGCCGCCGTGCGCATTTCCGCCATGTTCAAGGCTAAGCGCGCTCCGCATGTGCACACACGGAGCGTTGCGTATCGACGTGTGGCGGCTGATAGGAGCGGTAATGCCACCATATTTTCTTGTGCCGTGTTGCTCAGATTGAGGAAATTGCGATGCTGAAAAAAAGGTTTGCAGGAAACTAACCTTCATGTTATTAGATTTCCTCACGGCCGACGAGAATCAGCAGATCGTTTCGTGTTGCTCCGGCTACTGCTTATGACCAACGCCGTGTTTACGTTCGCCGTTCTTAATATATGCGGTATGTGACAGCATCGGCACTCATCAGAGAACACTTCATGTCATGCCAGAACGCGACAGTTTTCGCGGCCCGTGTGCTTACAGGCAACAGACAAACCCGCTTCGTGTACGAGCTTCAAAGCTGCATCACGGCTGCTCGCGAATGCCTGCGCTGCTGTTGACATTACCTGGTTTATTGCATTGCGATAACAATTACATGTTAGACAGGTAGCTCGTGCGCGTGATTCATTCTCAGCGAACGGACCGCTTGTGCTGCAGCGTGTTTGTAGTGTGTTTTCGATTGTGGAGTTACCAAGACAGCGTTTGGTGGGATGCTTTTGCGCGCGTATTGCTTCACTATGCGTATTTTTCAAGCATTTCATGTGGTACCCACTGCAAGATTCAGACGGTTGGGGGGGGGGGGGGGGGGGGGGGGCGGGGGGGGGGGGCCGGATATTCCTGACCGCCCCCCCACCCCTTACTGGGTTTTGTTTAATTATACCCCCCAGAAGAGCTCATCAGTTTCTCCCAAAAGCTGATCACCCTTCGGAAAAGTCCTGTATCTACCCCGTGTGCTAGGAAATTTTAACAGATGCTTCAGTGCGTGGCATTTTTCTTATGAAACTAAAAAAAAAAATGCTATTCCGGAAATGTGCTGCATTCGACCGTACGTGCGCTACCGCTGGTGGTTTCGCAGGCGTTCAGTCGGCAACGCAAAACTGCCTTGCCGCTACGGGTTGACATTGTAAGGCACCAGTAGGCCCCGGCCCCCGAAGCGACGATGTGCACGTGATTTTGCGTATCGTGTTATTAGGAATACATCTCGGAAGGATATTCAATAAAACACCAGCTGATGGGCATCTACTGCTTGGAGACACAACACTTTTCATGTTTACTTTTCACGTGCGTGAGATGAGCAAAAATCTTACATTTCAAGCGCGCAGTAATTTTATACATAACATACGTCGGTGACTACGGCTGCGAAATATTTTTTTATTTAAAAAATAAAAACGAGGACAACGCCTTTATTTAAAATTAGATGCACGATACATCAGCTCGACATAGGCTGTTCCCTTACGAAATACGTTTAAATTGGGTCTACAGCACTTTCTTCCGTCATCGCTGTGCCTAGCTGTGTCACGCGTTAACGCTTCTTCCCATCCATCCTATACTACACGCATGATATTCAGATAGCTAACAACGCTTACTCGCTACATTGAAAACAGACAGACCAAATTTGTAACCTAGCGCAAAGTTTCATTCTCGACGACGGCAGGCCTAATTGTGACTCGCGGTGTCAAACGTATTTTCTTCTCGCTAGGAGGCAGTTCTTTACACGTAATAACCGTCAACGTAATAACTATGAAATGCCGGTAACGTGTACAGGAGACGTACACACTCGTCTGACGTTTTTATGCCCCGATTGCCCACTATCAAAGCAGATACAAGCAAGAATTATAGCAGCGACAGCAATACGATTCGGCCACAAGCCTCCAACAGGGCGCCGAATGGGTAGCTTCGTCAAACCTCCGACAGATGGCAGCAATTTTGCATAAGGTCTATAGGGCAGCACACGCCGCTGCGGCTTCCGCAGCTGAGCAGACCTCTCAAGGTGAACCTTTATGATGTGGTAATTGAAATGACTTGCTTACTATCAGCCACTTCACATCTTGACAGCATGATAGGGGGAACTTGCTCAAAAAGACGACAGCTGAATAAGGTGCCTCAGACGATATTTACTTGAACTATGCACAAACGTACGCAGGTAGTGCCTCTGCATACCTCAAGTAATAACGTCTGAAATAGGTTAACCCGCATGTCCACTTTTCGAGCAAGTCACCCCTAACATTGTCGTCAAAAGGTATTCACCAAGAAGGTCTTTGCAAGTTCCGCCTACAGACCGCTGTCGTAGCAAAATCACCAAAACGCGACAGAACGATAGTCACATACACGCCCTGCAGGCTATGCTGCGGCACAGACCTTTACCAATTAATTTTGTGACCTGGTCGTGACACTGGCGAGGGCAGCGGCCGGCGTGTTCAAGAGCAAACGTTTTCTTTGGGTGATGTGTGCCCGGATAATGATAAGACAACGTGCAAGCGATTCACACTGTAACCCATAGCGCTGTGAACATGGTCGGCCGTCGAGTGATCAGATCATCGGCAGAGCGCATCGTCTTTTATAAGGCTGCATCAAACCATCCAGCGTTATCGCTTCGTGCTCCCGTGAGTTCTAGATAAGGTTCACTATACGTATTCTACGCGTAATCTTAACAGAATGACCTCAAGTAATCGCGAAGCTTCTAAACCATTCTGGCACGGTCTGCGCCGAGCGTTGCTAACAGTTCTGGTGGCCGACACCGGAAGACAGCGAAATAAAGTTCCTAAACCCACGTGACAATGCCCCCCTCTGAAAAAGCATCGTCCCGAAGCCTAAAACAGAACATGGAAGTGAGAAAATGCATGGAGTACAAAAGAACAATAATAAAGTAAGCAAGAACTAGAGTCCTCAGGTTTCTTAACGTGCACGGAATGGCTTAAAGCCGAAACATATAGCACGTTATTGCCGGCTTTTTCTTAGGTTGCGTCCCTCGGCGTCGTCGCATCAACGCCGCCAGAGCGGGCGGCGAATAATATGAGGAGCGTTAAGGCCAGTCGTCAGCTCTTTCTCCACAGTGTGACCAAAGATAATGAACCTGACACCCTCGTAAAGCAGTGTACAGTTTCCGTCAATGGACCAACAAGGTATATTCCTTGTTGATGTCTTTGATGTCTCATTTGCAGTTTTCTGGTGCAAAAAAAGTGTTACTGTCCAGCCGAAAGGCCCATTTTATCTTATTTGACTCGTAGCGCCAACCATTGGCATTAAGAAGAACAAACTCGTATATGTGGCCTCTGAGCTGAAGTTGTCGCACATCTTTGAGGCCCTTATTCGGCCAATACAGTCATTCCTGCTAAGCCTACGATGAACTGAGTGCTACTCTCGGAAACAGCTTAAGAAATCATGAACGCTTTGTTTGTCGAAGCTTCTAGGAACAAGTTAAGTCAAATACAAGCATCAGTTGAGAACGTAAGGGCCCACACAGGCACGGCTACGACTTATTAGATCCGAAGCGGGCGGCAGCCATTTTGGCAGCAGCGACGACGCCGTTACTATATATATAATAATAGGCAGTTTTAGAATAGCGTACCCTAAGTTAGCGTTAGCGAACGCGGCCCGCTATTTCCATCAACTTAACAGGAGTTCGCAAGCGGTTAGCGCACGACGCATGCGCAGTTGCGCCAAAAGCCAGTGATTGCGTACGCTATTCTAATAATAATATCTGGGGTTTTAACGTCCCAAAACCACGATATGATCATGAAGAGCCGTAGTGGAGGGCTCCGGAAATTTCGACCACCTGGGGTTCTTTAAACGTGCACCTAAATCTAAGTACACGGGCCTCAGACATTTTCGCCTCCATCGAAAATGCAGCCGCCGCGGCCGGGATTCGATCCCGCGACCTTCGGGCCAGCAGTCGAGCGCCATAACCACTAGACCACCGTGGCGGGGCGCGTACGTTATTCTAAAACTGCCTATTATCTGGGGTTTAACGTCCCAAAGCCACGATATGATTGTGATAGACCGCCGTAATGGAGGGCTCCGGAAATTTTGACCAGCTGGGGACTATTAAGGTGCACTTAAAACTAAGTACACGGGCTTCAAACATTTTCGCCTCCATCGAAAATGCAGCCAACGCGGCCGCGATTCCATCCCGCGACCTTCGGGTCAGCAGTCGTACGCCATAACCACTGGACCACCGTGGAGGGGCAACGACGACATTACGTAGCGGAAGTCGCTGCCAGCCGCACGCTGATTGTTCTGGGTCCATCCAACCGCTTCCGGCGCTGACGCTGACTCCAGTGATGTCTGGACCATCCTTAGGTGGACGTTTTGGCCGCCCTAACCAATATCGTCGGGAAAACGCCGCCAGAAACGCTGAATATGGTTTGGCCTTAAGGGCCCGCCACATGCACAACTTCGTGGCATGCCTGATGCCGTTGAGAGTTGGTGATGCCGTTGAGGACAGCCCTGTATTCGAGTGAGCCGAGATGTTGGAAGTACCCTGTAGGGTCCGATGTATCGTCGCAGAAGCTTCTCGCTAAGTCATCCTCGGCGTATTGGCGTCCCAGACCCAAACACGCTCGCCGGGTTGCGATTTCATGGGACATCATCCTGCATTGTAGTGACGGCTGTCGTTTTTTGCTGGTTTTTCATGCGCAGACGGGCGAGTTGTCTCGCTCCTTCGGCGCGATGAAGGTAGACAGTGACGTCGATATTTTTCTTCGTCGTGGTGTTGGGGAGCATGGCATCGAGCGTCGTTGTCGGCTTCCTTCCGTAGACCAACTCGTAGGCCTCATCTGCGTCGTTTCTTGCACAGGCGTGTTGTATGGGAAAGTTACGTACGAAAGATGGCATCCCTCGTCGTCTGTTCGACGCCTGCGTACGTGGCCAGCATGTTGGCGATGGTTTGATTTACACGATTGCTGAGGCCATTGCTCTGTGGGCGGGAGGTGGTGGTCCGGTGGTGGCTTGTCTGGCTGTATCCCAAGATCTAATGATTAGGTTAGCAGTAAATCCATACCTCTGTCGGTGATAAGAACCTCTGGGGCACCATGACGAAGGACGATGTTCTCAACGAAGACGTTGGCTACCTCGGCGGCACTTTTGGGCAGGTCGCTTGTTTTGGCGTAGCGGGTCAGGTAGCTGGTAGCTACTACGATCCATTTATTTCCGCGACTCGACATTGGGAATGGCCGTAGTAGGTCCATCCCGATTTGCTGAATGCTCGCCGAGGTGGCTCGATCGGCGAGAAAGCCTTCTGGTCTTTTCGGTAGTGTCTTGCGTCACTGACCTTCTCGGGAGGTCCTTATATAACGAGCGACGTCAGCTGCAAGGCGTGGCCAGTCGCACTTTTCTTCTATTCTTGCGAGGGTGCCGGAAACACCGACCTGTCCTTGCCGTCGGCTCGTCAGGCAGGGTCTGCAGTACTTCTGGTCGCAATGCTGAAAGCACCACGAGAAGGTACTTGAATCGAAGGGGCGAGAATTCCTTCTTTTGGAGAACGCCGTTAAGCATGAAAAAAAGCTACGCCCAATGCTTCGCTTGAAAACTTCCAGAACAACGGCTATCCTGCCCTCGAGGTGTACCATAAGGACTCTGATTTCGTGGTCGGCTCGCTGTCGTTCAGTGAAGTCGTCAGCACTTATGGTTCCCATGTAGCAGTCATCATCCTGGTCGTCCTGCAGCGATGGGTCGACGGGGGCACGAGACAGGCAGTCGGCGTCGGAGTGTTTTCTTCCGGACTTGTAAACGACGCTAATGCTGAATTCTTAAAGTCTCAGGCTCCACCATGCGGGGCGACCTGAAGGGTCCTTCATGTTACCCATACAACACAAGGCGTATGGTCGCCCACAACTTTCAAGGGCCGCAGTAAAGCAGGGGGAAACTTGGATGTAGCCCAGATGATAGGCAGGCACCCTTTTATGTTGGGGAATAGTTGGCTTCCACCTTCAATAGCGACCGCCTAGCATAATTGGATTACCCTCTCCAGTCTGTGAGCCCTCTGCACAAGGGCGGCGCCGAGTGCTATGCCGCTTGTGTCGGTGTCGATTTCCATATAGGCGTATTAGTCGAATTGCGCAGCTATCAGTCTGCAGGCGCCGTTTCAATTCTTGAAATGCTTCGACTTGCGCCGTTTCCCCACTTGACTTCAACGTCGAGCTTCCTGAGGTGCATTAGTGGCTCAGAGATCAGTGGAAATTCCTTGACGAAGCGTCTGTAAGAAGTATAGGTGCACAAGCCGAGAAATCGGCGTATGGCCTTCTTGTCGGTGGGCACTGGGACGGCAGCGATGACCGCTGTTCTCCGCGGGTTGGGGCGTACTGCAGACTTCCTATGACGTGGCCCAAGAACACGAGCTCCTCGTAGGCGATGCGGTGCTTTCCTGGCGTCAGAAAAACGTTTATTTTAGACGATCGGTGAGGCCATTGCTCTGGTGGGTGGTAGGCGGGGATTCGGCGGTGGCCTATGTTGTGGAACAGTTGGCTTCTGCCTTCAATAGCGACTGGCTAGCATACTTGATTACCCTCTCCAGTCTGTCAGCCGTCTGCACAAGGGCGGCACCGAGTCCTACGCGGCTTGTGTAGGGTGGATTTCAATATAGGCGTATCGTCGAATTGCGCAACTATCCGTCTGCAGGCACCGTTCCCTCGAGCTTCGACTTGCGCCGTTTCCACTTGACTTCCATGTCGAACTTCCTGAGGTCCGTTAGCGGCTCAGCGATCAGTGGAAATCACTTGATGAATGGTCTGTAATAGATGCACAAGCGAAAAAATCGGCGTATGGCCTTCTTGGTCGTGGGCAGCAGGACGGCAGCGATGGCCGCTGTTCTCCGCGGGTCGAGGCGTACTGCGGACGGTCGGAACGGCCTTGCAAGTTGTGGGCGAACTGCCCAATGAGCGGGGCGGCCCTTGAAAGTTGTTGGCGACCAATACGCCTTGTTTTGGCTGGTTAACTTGCAGGACCCTTCAGATCGCCTCGCATGGTGGAGCCTGAGACTTCAAGAATTCGACATTACCGCCGTTTGCAAGTCCGGAAGGAAACGCTCCGACGCCGACTGCCTATTTCGCGCCCCGTTGACCCATCGCCGCAGGATGACCAGGACGATGACTGCTACATGGGAACCATAAGTGCTGCCGACATCGCTGAAGGACAGCGAGCCGATCAGGAACTCAGGGCCCTTATGGTACACCTCGACGGCAGTTCCGCCGTTGTTCTGAAGGTATTCTAGCAAGCACAGGCCTAGTTTTTTCCTTAACGGCGTTCTTCAAAGAAGAAATTCTGGCCCCTTCGATCAAAGTACCTTCTCGTGGTGCCTTCAGCAATGCGAATAGAAGTACTAGAAGTAAACGACGCAGATGAGGCCTTACGAGTTGGTTTATGGAAGGAAGCCGACAACGACGCTCGATGCCATGCTACCCAACACCACCGACGAATAAAACATCGACATCACTGTCTACCTTCATCGCTGAGGAGGAGCCAGACAACTCGCCCGTCTACGCATCAAAAAGCAGCAAAAGAACGACAGCCGTCACTACAATCTAGGATGATGTCCCATGGAATACCAGGTGGCGTTTCTACCTGAGCTTTTCCCTCGGCTTCGGTATAAGGATCTTGTCATCATGTTTAGAAGTGTCATTTCGGGGTCTTGGATATCGCATTCCGCGGACATCACATCACGAAAGATGCGATGTCCGAGGAATGCGACTCCTCTCCCCAGAAAGTTCAGGCTATTATTGACTACCCGCCAAAAGTCTGCTCGTAGTCTGCGACGCTTCCTCGAACTTGTAAATTTTATCACCGTTCCAACCCTACATGCTCTAGACTGCCGCAGCCGCTTGAAGCACTACTGTCTTCGGAAGCTGAGTCGGCCGCATCCCTGGACAAGGTCGCTGATCAAGCTTTCACCGCTATGAAGACCAAACTCGCCCAAGACACCCTCCTGCACAACCCTTCACGGACTGCTCCCCCTAGCCTCATGGTGGAATTTTCTTCAGAAGCAGTTGGAGCCGCCATTCATGGATGGATTATGGTGCATGGGCTCCCATATTTTTTTCCAGAAAGTTACGCGCACTGAGCGCCTATACAGTAATTTCGGACGGGAGCTTCTCATGCCTACCTTGCGCGTGGCATTTCAGGTACTTTCTTGAAGGGCGATAATTGCCATGCTTACCGGCCACAAGCCGCGCTACGATGTTACGTTCGTGCAGTGCCGCTCATGCTCCTCGAGAACTCCGGCGTCTTCCTTTCATGGACGAATTCACCAAAGCCATACGCTACGTCAAAGGCTGTCTTAACAGTGAACATTCTGAGTCGCATTACTATTAACGCCACAACAAGCCCCATCGGTATTCCTTGTCTTCACTCGTGGAGGCACAAGCGTTAGATGATGAGCTTCCACGACTCCGATCATCTGCATCCCTCCGACTGGAGCAATGTAACTTTCGCAACCACGACGTACCGTTCTAGTGCCATATTTCACACAACTGCACTAGCATCTGTGTTCCTTCACACCTTCGTAGTCCTGTTTTGATCCCTGCCCTCAATTGGCATACGAGCCATGCAACACCTAATCATTGAACGCTGTCTGGCACGCATACGTTATGTCTGGCCCCGCCACGCTTCTCGATCATCAAGCGTTCCGAACATAGTTTTACAATCTTGTGCAATAGACGTGCAGACACAGTCACAATCGAAAGGCTCAAGCCGGCACCCACTATCAAGAGAACCTTTAGACCACCTCATCAAGTGCCAGTTCGCACTTGTCTTCAGGGAGAGGGCAACTAGGCAGACTTTTCTTCTGGCACGCAACCACTTGGGACATAAACTGGTAGTGGGGCAGGCCGCTTGAGTGGAGGACGGAGCAAGTAGTTCGAAGAATGACGTAAGGCAATCAGCATCTCATCATTATTGACGTAGAAGTACGAATAAAGTGATCTGTGTTTTCCTAAACCGTGCTTTAGAGTGCACAAAAGAGAGGGCTGCAGGTGAGCTGGAAAACTCGAAGTTGGATTCTTCTGGCGCTGGCAAACGATACAGGAACGGACTTAGCTGCAAACAAAGCGATACATTCCTCGCCACTAGTAGCGGGTGGGACAGGAGGGTGTAAGTTTTTAACACTCCAGCATGCGTCGAATGTGGGTTGGTGTTAAAGGAGACGCATGTGTCTGAGGGAGATGGCTGGGATTAACCAGGAGTCATTGGCGTCCTTTGGAGAGATCATTCCGTTGGTATAGCAAAGCATCCGGGATAAAGAAGTGCTGTATTAGACGGCGCATACCTCTGGGGTTGTGTTGCGAGGGAGGCCGACACAACAAGTTCAGAAGTGAAGCAACCCAGCGATCTTTCCGTTGCTCCAGAAGCATGTCGCTGACATAAAGTGCAGACACGTCTAGGGCAAGCGAAGACGGCGACTCGTGCACTAGATGGTAGGGGCGATCGGGACAGAACATCTGCGTCGGAATGTCGTCGTCCAGATCTGTAAATGACGTGAATGTCGTACACCTGGAGCCGAAGTGCCCAACGGGCGAGCCAACCGGAGGCAACTTTTAAAGACATAATACATCATGGTCTGTAACAGGAGCCCGTAAGATGCGGTCGAAACTTTCCCATGACCCATATTATGGCTATACACCTTAATAACAGAGGGCTGAGCTAGTTGGAAAGTATTCATTCTGACGACAGGACGTGCAAACACGGACGCAAGAAAGAAGTCGGGACACAAACGCAGACACGTCGTGTGCAGACACGGCGTTCGTGCTGTCAAGACTTCCTTGTTGTGTCCGTGTTTGCACGCCCTGTCTTTTCAGAATGACTCTTTTTAATGGAAATCATTCTTAGCCAACTCCTGCGACTTTGAGCGTATCTCATCTATCTATCTATCTATCTACTATCTATATATCTATCTATTATCTATCTAGCTATCTATCTATCTATCTATCTATATATCTCTATCTATCTATCTATGTATCCATCCATCCATCCATCCATCTATCTATCTATCTATGTATCCATCCATCCATCCATCTATCTTCTATCTATTCATCTATCTATCTATCTATCTATCTATCTATCTATCTATCTATCTATCTATCTATCTATCTATCTATCTATCATATATCTATCTATCTATCTATCTATCTGTTATCTATATATCCGCCTACAACGTTTACAGCGAAAGCTGTTATGAGATCATGCACATTCGAGAACATTCAAGAACAGGGTGAATGAGTCATTTATAAAGCCAGTTTAGTATCTCGAGGGCCGTTAGGTAAGGTGCGACGCAAATAACCAATTTTCTAGCGCTTCGCGCATACATGATCAATGTGGCTAGTCCATGAAAGGTGTTCGGTTAGAATTACTCTTAAATATTTGTACTGTGAAACTCTATTGAGCTGGGTGCCACCTAGAGAATAGTCAAAAGAAAAGGGGTTACGCCGATTGGTAAAAGACATTACGACTGTTTTAGTGCAGTGAACGTTCATTTGCCACGTGTCAACCAGTTGCTAAAAAACGTGAGTGATTGCGCGAGATGGTAATGATCGTCAGTGGAATTGATAGTTTCATAGAGGACGCAATCATGTTATTTAAAAAGTCTTTTTTAGATGAGATGCTATGAGGTATATCATTATTGAAAAGCAAAATAACAAGGGCCTAGATCGGATTCTGAGGAGCACCGGAGGTGACGTCAATGGGAGATGAATCTGTCGAGCTGAAAGAAACGAACTGCGAGCGCGAATGAAGAAAACTGGCTATCCAAGAAACAATACGAGGGTTATCGAGAATGACGTTTAGTTTAACAATAGCTGAGAATGAATGAAGGAATCAGAAGCTTTGGAGAAATCAATGAAAATGACATCTTTTGGTTACCTAGGTCTAAGTTATAAGGAACGCCATGCATGAAATCGACTAATTAAGTTACAGTACCATAACCGCAGACGGAAACCATGTTGAGCTGATGATAGGATATTGGTAGAGTCAAGGAATTCGATTATATGTTTGTGAATGATGTGTCTAACATTGCAAAATAAGGTGTAAGAGATATTGGTCTGTAATTAAAAGGAAGTTGTTTTTGTCGCCTGATTTATGCAAGGGAAATGCTTGGCGGATTTCCAAGATCATGGTACTACACCAGAGTCCAAGCATTTCTGAAAAAAGGGCAAGGTATTGTGCTGTCCATAAAGAGTATCGTGAAAGAAAATAATTAGGAATGCCATCGGAACCGGTACATTTTTAGTACCAAGTTTCAGGATAACGTTTGAGACAGCATCACAACCTAGTGCGATATTTTCTAGTTCATTAGTCTGAGCAACATACCTAAACTCAGGAACTGCATGGTTCTCGAGGGTGAAAACAGATTGGAAGTATGAGTTGAAAGCATTCGCAATGACAACAGGGTTGTTGGTTATAGCGTCGTTAATCTTAAAACAGGTACTGCCAGCCGTACTAGGCGAAACTGACGTCCAGAACTTTCGAGGATTTGATTTTAGTAGTTGAGGAAGTTGCAGTGAAAAATAAAAATCTTTAGCATTTTTAGTAATAGTGCGAAGTTCTTCCTTAGCTTTTTCAAAGCAGACGCGAGCCTCCGGATTAGATTGTTTAGTTTTACGCAGCTTGCTAACACGTCGTGATAGGTGCAAGATATCACGGTTAATCCAAGGAAGTTTATTGTTTATCTATTGTGTTTTCAGTGGAACGTGGCGAGCGATGCATGACTTCACTAGCGACTCAAAGTAATCAACAAGCACATCAACATGACACTCGGTACTGCGCGACACAAAATGATGAAAGTTATCTGTCAGGGCGTCAATGATAGATGTATCATCAGCCTTAGTAAAATCATAATATGTGATATAACTGAAATGTTCGTGTGGAATGCGACAGTTAATGTGCACAAGGACACCTTCAAGAGATACCTTCTAAGACCTCGTATGTAGCACCTAAATGAGCAAGACTGTTGCTAACAAACACTAAATCAAGAATGGAGTTCTGCCGAGTATTTTTATGAACTAATTGTATTAGGTTATGTGACAAGGAAGATGTAACTAGATCCCTGCAGACAGGAGTGCTAGAGGCGGAATACGTGAGTGAAGGCCAGCGAATGCCGGTAACATAGCAGTCCCCTAGAAAGATTAAGTTTAAACTATCTAAGTGATGCTCATGCATGAAATGTGAGAGGTCATCGAACAGATCACTGGGGCCATCAGGAGGGCGACAAATACCACTTATAGTTAAATTCTGCTTATTTATTATTAGTTTGCACCAAACTAATTCAACGTTAGGGGGACCAGACAGAACCTTAAAGCTAAAATCTGAGCGTAAAAGCAAGGCGACACCACCACCTTTTCTATCCTGGCGATCACAACGGAGAGCAATGTAACCAGGAGGCGTGAATTCAAAATCGTGAATTTCATCGTGAAGCCATGTATATGTGGTGCAGATAACATGAATAAACTAGCGAAAAAATTCGGGACCTTGTTAGTAATGCTTCTGGCATTAACGTTCCGAAACGCAAGATCGGAGGAGGGTTGATACGACGGTCAAAGTAGTGATGAAGCTGCGTTAGTCGTTCTGGCATTGTTCTCAGAACCACGAGCTATTATTACTCTGTTTGAGGGGCCATCCCAATTATACAGAACGTTATCAATAAATAAATGATCGAACCTCATCTTGACAACCGATCTGTTATTACGATGCTGAGCTGAAGCGTCCCATAGCTTTTTACGTGCATTACGTACTTTCGAGGAAAAATCTTCGGACAGCTTGATGTCAGAATTCTTCAACTTGTAAGCATTCTTTAGCAATAATAGTTTGTCATTGAAATCTAGCAACTTCAGAATGACAGGCCGAGAACGCCCAGGACGTGCTCGACCTAACTTATGGGAACGCTCAACACGGGGACCGTCAACGGCAAGCCTCTTCAACACGTTCACTACCTTGGAATGCAGTGTGTCACGATTCTCATCCTTATCTTCTGGTATACCATGAATCATGATGTTGTTCCTTCGCGAACGGTTTCAAGATCTTGAAGTTTAGCCGTTATGTCAGCCACTGTGCGTTTAGGCAAACCAGTTTGGAACGAAGCTGCTCGGAATGGGACTTCTGGCCGTTTCGTTGATAGGATGAATACTAAATTAGTATGGTATGACAAAACTGTATGAAGAACATAAATACCTAGTCATAACATGAAACTTATCATATGTATGTCATCAACGGCATGATTTACATGCCGCGGCCTTGGTTCTCGCGCGGGAGTTTCGTCAACTTGATGATGCCGAAATTGGTATCATATAACAGGACTGTATGCCGAATATAAATGATAGGTCATGATAGGTCGTGAATGCCTTCATTATGTGTCTTATTCTGTCAGCCTCCGACATCCTCGGATCCACCCGCCTACGAGGCCGATGACATCCTCAATGTAGCTCTTGAAGCTCTCACTAATTTGTTGAGATCATCCACGCAGGCCGTGTTCAGTGCGACGTTTCACATAGCGGACGACCGAAAGACGAAGTCGTGGTCTCTTTGAAAGCCGACCAGGTGGGAGTATCGACTTGGTGGTTGTTGAATCTTAGGTTGGCCAAATCGGTCAGGTAGAAGATGACATGAGTCAGCTTCGCAGGGTGATCCCACTTGTTAATCGCGCTGGCACGCTCGTAGTCGCCAGCCAGTCCTCGAGATCACGATCTCTACATGCAGCTGTAGTCTGGAGTGTCGCTCAGACTAAATACGCCAAAGCATACGTCAGACGGGGGCGTGCGGGTTTGGAAAAAGAGGCTTGCGAGAGATCGACGTGCTCGTTAATTCCGGGATCCGATGGTAGCGTACGGCTGCGGAGCTCCAGGTCCCGGAAGGGGACTACCCAGTACCTCCCCCAAATGCAACAAGCGTGCTCCTACAAACACTTGTTGTCCTTCTTGACAAGGGGTGAGGCAACCAAGCTGGTTCAGGCAGAAACTCGGCAAGCATGAACCCCACGATCATCAACGTCTTCATTCACGCTGACACAGACCTGACACCGATGTGCTCCGGTACAGTGATATGGTCAGCACCAGAACAGCGGTTTCTAGTTTGCGCAGTGGACACATGATACCGTCCTCGCTCATCATGATTTCCCGCAAAGATACATTGAAATCGCGTGATAGAAATGGAGCGAATGAGGCCGTTCTCGTGCATATTGATTTAAAGAACACATTTATTTAATTTGCTAGGGATGTAGGCTCAGTGATGGTATGATTACGTAAATTATTCGGTGAAATCATGTTGATCTTTAGAAAAGTAACGCCAGAATTTCTGTGGGTCGTGCGCCATGGGCAAGGGTAGTGTTGTAATGCAAAAAAAAACGAGTTTGGCTTCCTTCACTTTTTCTTTCAACACGGTCATCAAACTAGAAGGATAATTTTTGTGTCAACGCTTTCCACGTCGTTTGATCTTTCGTTTCTAATAAATGATGTCACGTCTGACCCACGGGTTCTGCCTGTTCTTACGTTTCTTTTACAGGGATGAGCTGGCGCTCACAGATATTTATTATCTCTGTGAATTTTTTCCCGAAGGTTTTCAACATCATCTATTCTATCGAACTCCCAATAGCTGGATTCTAGGAAGTCGAGAACAACAGTATGATTTGCCCATGCGCAGTCTCTCACATGAAGAATTGGGGGGGCTTATTGTACTTTTTAGCACTCGAAACAGGGAAGTCATGGCTGTTAACTTGTGATCACAAATTCCTTCGTCAATGCTAACTGCACTGTCATCAAGTGAAAACTACCTAACATAAGGTCCAGCAGAGACGACGACGAATTGCCGAATCTTGTATCTCAGTGAACCAACTGATTTAATCAGTAACTGAAAACTGTGAACAACAAGGATTCAGAACACGCAGGTTCTCTTTATAGACATGTCAGTCCAATTTATGCCTGGTAGCCTAAATTCACCTGTTAAAATGAGGTTAGTGCGGGAATTAGTGTTTTTGGCAAGGTAGTCATTAGGTACTCTTAATATTCGGGTTGAAAGTTTTGAGGCCGGTAAATGCCACCTACGTGATGCGCGAAACATAAAACTAAGCGATAACATGCGCGTTTGCTTATCGGTGTCATGAACCGCCGCAAGGGAAACGTGTCGCTGGCGAGAATTATAGTCCCGGAATTTAATCCCCCAAGGGCCGGTACAGCGAACACGGCACATGCGCATTGGAGGGGGGGGGGTGTAGAACAAAAGGTCAGCTAACGTTGCCATTAACAAGAAGCTGGCCTTTTCGATATCGCATGTAGGGCTCATCTCTGAAGGGGATTTGGCCTCAGCGGATTCGAACAACATATCGCTACCAATCTGCAGAATGACAGAAACCTGGACGCCGATTCTGTAATAGAGAGATTTTATTCCGCCGCATGGGGTGCTTCACGAAAAAAACCTTGAGAACAGATACATCTGCGTAGCATACCCGAACAAAGCGCTCTTCGCTGTAATCGGTGAAAAAATAGTGCAAGTTCCACTCAGCAAAGTTTCAAAAATTCAGTCACAATGTCGTGCAAAAAATATGGCAAGAGTACAGTCGGTGCGGGCCCGATCGCTACCAGAAGGTCCTTGGGCCGCGTGCGGACCGCTGGCCGCGTGTTTCCATTCCCTGGTCTAATCGAACATTTCGCACATTGCTCGCCAGTTTCTTAAATGGAATTCTTTGTCCACCTTTGATGATTTAGAAGTTGGTTAAATTACCTTGCCTTATTAAGGAAATATTCAGAACACTGAAACTAGTGTAACTTACACCATTGAATAGTTTGCAACATGTATCTTGTTGCGGTGTCATAGATTGCTTCGGCTTGTTTTAACACTCCGGCGAAAGTTAGCGCTTTGTTCTAATGTCTCAAGGTTGAGATCGACGATGCTTAGAAATGCAGCAGTAGAGGCTTGAAAATAATTTCTGTATTTTTACTCAATCACACAGGAAGAAAAATATAGAAAGCTATTTCGCATGTACTCTCCATAAAACGCGGACACTCCAATACTTACTTCGTTAAATGTAGTTTCGAGCTTCACAGTGGGTGTAACACTAGCACAGCAATCTCATGAACCTACAGACAATCATTGCATGTATCTCCAGTAGAAACTACAATTCAGGTAAGTAGCTAGGACATACGATAAGGCGAAAGCATGATCATCATCGCATTTAGAGGATGTCATAACTTCTAATGAGGCGTTCATTTTGGCTAGTTCTACTGCGTAAGGGTTTTCATCGCATCTCGCATTTCACAGCGGCTGCTTGCTTTCCATGTGAACCATTCATGGTGGCAGAACAATGCCTGCTTCTAATCCAACTGCATAACCACCACTATGTCGACAGGTGTACGAAAGAACTTCCAAAATTGAAAGCAAGAAGGAAGAACCATGAGGTGGCATGCGATATAATCTGTTTATTTATTCGGTGGTGTCGTCTAAGATCCACGGTAGATTCCTGCAACGAAGGAAAAAAAATACGTGATGCCATGAAGAATTCAGTTAATGCGTACTGAAAGTAAGTAGTAGAAGTCGGGTAAATTCCCACATCCGAATGAATTACGCTGCTTTACGGCGAAAAACTTACGAGGTGCACTGCTAATGCTACACAGCCGCTCTGGGAAGGCGTCCTCTACAAATACACGCTTGGCTGCACACTCACAGCGCGCAACGTGGCTATATTAGTCGACATGTGTTTAACAAAAAACGCAGCAGCTGTGCATTCGCAACATTTAGCGGATCACAGCGTGTTTCAGCTTGCGTATTTGACCAGTTTAATCCTCCAACACCACAACAAGACTTGTATATATATAGCCCACCTTTGACCAAGCTACGATGTCATGTGATGATGGTGTAGGCTTATGCCACAACGGCAATATCTGACTTTACGTCACACGACGTTACGCCAGAATTTGTGACGTTATGATGACGTCACAAATATTCGCGATCTGTCACGTCATCACAACCTGATAATTTTTTGGCGCCACTCGTCCCCGACGAAGCGCGCGCTGACGGTCAAATTTGGTGTTTACTGAGGCCTATAGGGCTTTCGCCTTATATGCCACCTATCATGGCTCCACGCGAAGTACTTTCTCAACGCTGTGAAAAAAGGTTGACTGCACATGTTTCGCATAAAACATTTTTTTTCTGCTCACCATTCCTTTGCTCGTAGCAGTTTGGTACTTTTCAATTTCTTGAGGTTGGGTCTGAGGACCCTCAGGCGCCTTCCCATGCATACGTGGATATCAAGAGTATTCCCCGTTTCCGAATCTGCCAAAATCCAGAATGTGTATCTTCGATTGACCACCTTGTCCCGCATGTACTGGCGAAATACCAGAGCGACATTTTCATTTCAACATTTTCTCATACACGGAAATGTTCCGACGCGGTTGAAAAACAGCCGAATGAATCGTTCATGTGTTGCAGTAGAGAAGATGGTGGTCCTCTAGATTAGAGGCAGTCAGAAGGCAAACAACGCCTTGAACCTTTTCCGTGGCATTACTGGCGGTGGACTCCAACAGCAATGCAGGAGCGGGACTTTGAAGTCTGATGAACTTGCGCATCTCCTTCTCATTGTCCTCCTCTATCTCCGTCCCACTAACTGTGCGTCGGTTTTTCGAACATATGCATCAAAAATACTAATTTGTGTGGTTGCATATCTCTCTGACAACTTCTGCGGTGAAATAAAGCACGAAGAAGACACCACACGGTACCGCTGTCTTGGCGGAGAAAACTCCGCTCATTCAACAGCCGGCGCCAAATGCTCCCGCCCGAACGAAGATGGCACCTCGGAGTTAAGACCCGGGACCTTTGGAACGCTCCGGATACGTCCATATCAACGCGCGACAGCAATAAACTGGCCCGTGGGGAGAGCGAAACTTACCGGCGGACACCAGCTGTTGCGCGGCGGTTTAAAGGGCCCCTCTCCAGGTACATAAGGAATTTTAGTTAGACACTGAGAGTTGTTGAGCGCCCAATAAAAAACATTATGCCAAAAGAATTTTTCGTGTCATTCCAGTAGAAGCTGAGAAAACGGATGTTTTGAGGCGGCGCGAAACCATGTTGCGCGGAGGCAGCTCGACACCCTTGCCACAAGCCCCGTGTAGCCTTTGCAAAACCAAATCTCTTCCCTGCCCTCTTCTAGTTGTCATGAGTAAAGGGGCACGAGGCGCATGCCGAAAGGCGGAATGGGGCGATGGTGTGCGGGGCACAGAATTTCCCCGATGGTGTGCACACCTTCCACGTCCGCGCACGCCATTGGCCGGGAAAAGGCGCGTGCCACGCGAGCCGAGCTGAGGTGAGGGTCCCCCGCGGAAGAAGCAGTCATTGTTCGGTGGAGTTGGAGAAGAGCAAGGTGGTGCAAGCCAGCGTCGCACTCGCGACGACAACAGCAGGGCCCAGTTCTGGAGACAGCGGCACGAGAGGCCTGGGAGGGTGGCCGTCGACCTTGGTGTCTACCGAGCGACCTCAGCTCGACAAGACGGCAACCTACCGACAGTCCCCGGAGAGCCACGTCGGCAAGTTGATCCGGTGGCACTGAGGAGAGGGCGAGAGTTAGGCCTACCGGGCGAGACGGACGTTCTCGACAAAAGACGGAAGCATCGGCGATGAGAGCGACCAGCGAGGCGGCTCACCAACGACGACGACTCTAAGACGTCGTCAGGTGCTTTGACGACGGGACAAGGCGTCGACTTGGGCACAGAACCGAGTCAGCAAACACCACGATCGTAAGAACGTTCGATTGGGATAGCGAGACTGAGACGCCATAGTGGCCAGACTTTCGAGTTAGTGGGAGCTAAGCATAGCTCGAATGTTTTGCGACTTTTGTTAGTGATTGCGCAATAGCTTTGCTTTTTCGCACAATAAATTGTAAATTTTTAGTGTGTGAAGTTTGTTCGCCGTCTTGTGAGATAAAGTTGCCACGGTCTCCTGGCCTCTCTCTCTCCAAACTCCATCCCACATTGCAAGAGCTCCCGAGATACGTGACAGGTGTGCCGCATGAACATATGGTTAAACGCGGGAGGATAAAGGAGTCTAATGGGCGCTGGAAGGCGGTAAAAAATTAGCTTTGTTGTAAGGGGTGGCGTGTGCACGACGCGCGAGGCGCGAGAACACAACCGCATGCGAAACGGGGGTAGATTACTCTCGCGTCTCGCTCCGATTCTCAGTAAAAAAATAGAAAAGAAAACGCACACAATCTGTCTGTGTGTTTATTGTTGCTCTCAAGTTTTATTCATCTATTCAAGCAACAAGTTACACAATCTACACGTTGTGTCAAATAATTATCGCAATCTCACGTGCTACTGTTGGCGACGTCAGAGCGCAGTCGTCTAGGTAGAGGAACGACGTCACAGCACTACCGTCTACGTAGGGCCATTCCATCGTGTACGTCATCCGCTCATTCTCTGGGCGCGCGCCGCGAGAAGAAGCTTGAAATTTGACCCATTTCCGCGGCGCGTAGCGTCGCTAATTTTGGCAGACGTGAGTATGAACGCCCAGTGTATACACTGCGCTCGTCAGCTCAAAATTGTCAAACTTGGTGAGGGGCACATTGTAGCACAATCGCAGTCCGTACTGAAGTCTGAAGAATCGAAGTCGTCTCTCGTGTCTTCGTTGCTAACATCATCCAGAGTTTCCCGCAGAGATTCGTCGAACTCCGTCGAAATTCGCCGTTATCGTGGAGCCCCCGCGAGAGATGTAGACGCCGTAACCGAAACAACGAGCGCTCACCTCCCCGACTTCGAAGGACCTTCACAAATCTCCCCGCGGCGGAAAAAGAAACTCAAAGGCGGAACTGATGAATTACTTCCTCCTTTACCCTTTTGAGTGGGTCAGCTGTCAAGAAGCGCTCAGAGAGCACCAAAATTTGAACCTGAAGTCATCGTTAGCACACTAACGATGGGAATAGGTGCGGTCACGAAAAGATAAAACTCCAACGCTGATGCAAACATCATCTCTGAGAAAAAGTGCCATGTTATTCACTGTAGCTTTCATTGACACACACACATACACAGATATATATATATTATATGTATATATATATAGATATATATATATATATATATATATGTATATATATATATATATATATATATATATATATATTATATATATATATATATATATTACAATAATTAGCCGCAGGATGACAGAGACAAAGAAGCGAGCACCACGAGCAGCAGCTATGATGGCCGCTCTGTGGAAGACGACGTTGAGGTGTGCTCTTGTGTTATCTGAATATAAACTTACTTCCTGGTCGCAACGTGTCCTTTAAATTGTTATTTGCGCGTTGCGGCAACATATATAATGTTACGGGTAGTATATGTTGGGTTAGCACTGGTCGAGCTACCATGCACACAGTGCACGAAAATGGAGGTCAAAAGGCAGCTCCTGACTGCCCCACAACGACGTCCTCTAGATCCATTCGGTGTCCCCGTGCCAGAGTGACTTGTCCGTACCCGTTCTATATATATATAATATATATATATATATATATATATATATATAAACAAAAACAATGAAGAGCTAACAAAGGACCCGGAAGTAAACGTTAAAAAAATCAAGCACGTAGGAAAAATTGTCTTATAAACAATTACAGAATTACAGTACAATTTCAGAAACAATTACAGAAGAATTTTTCCTACGTGCTTGATTTTTTAACTATACATATACGCCACGCCCACTTCTTGTTTTATTTCATGTTCGGGTTTGACCAGCAAGGACGGTTATCAACGCTCGACGCTGTCCGCGAAGCAGT
Source organism: Rhipicephalus sanguineus (assembly GCF_013339695.2). Lineage (NCBI taxonomy): Eukaryota > Metazoa > Arthropoda > Arachnida > Ixodida > Ixodidae > Rhipicephalus > Rhipicephalus sanguineus. The sequence continues at coordinate 40,452 of NW_023615046.1, forward strand.
GTTCAAGAAGCTTCCCGATTGTACTAGATCGTTTTGTTAAGATTGCGCGCCGCAGCGAATGTTCCAGCTTTGTCTAGAGATACGCCGCCACCAACGACATCGCTGGAAAGTTCGATAGCGCCTGTATAAAGCCGACGCTCTGACCACTTGTCTGTTGATCGACGGTCGACGCTCTGTTCGCCGCTATCAGTTTATTGCTGTAGCTGGAGTTTCATTTTCCCGGCCACAAGTTCGGCCTAATAAAGAGTTTCATTCGGACGTGCTGACTGCTGCCTTCGTCGACGTCCGACCACGTGCTATCTGGTGGAGGTGCTGTTCCTTCATGATCCGGACGCCCCCGTCAAGCCGTGAACCCAGCCCCCAGCGCGGAGAAGACATCGACGCCAACCACGACCAGCGAACTAGCCGTAGGCAACAAGGCCTAGCACCGGAGTACGGCCTCTACCAGACAACACTCGGAACAGAAAGGCCAGGACCACGACTGCGGCAACGATGACAGACACGCGCCACCGCCCGCGATCACCGCCCGCGATCGTGATGCAGCAGCCAAGGGAGCCGCCGATCTTTCGGGGATCATCATGTGAGGACCCAGAAACGTGGCTCGAGTCGTACGAGAGACTGCGGCCTTCAACAACTGGGACCTCAGCGACAAGTTACGCTACGTGTACTTCGCTTTGGAAGACAGCGCCAGGACGTGGTTCGAGAACAGGGAGTCTACGCTGACAACGTGGGACATCTTCCGGACCAGCTTCCTCGCAGCGTTCACAAGCGCCGTGCGAAAAGAAAGGGCCGCCGCTTTACTAGAGACACGGGTCCAGCTCCCGAATGAAAGAGTGACAATCTTCGTGGAAGAAATGGCCAGACTCTCCGCCACACGACACTAACATGACCGAGGAGAAGAAGGTCCGTTCCTCATGCGAGGAGTAAGGCAAGAGCTCTTCGCTGGGCTCATGCGGAACCCACCCAAGACAGTCCAGGAATTTGTCTCCGAGGCCACAACAATCGAGAGCACGTTGGAAATGCGCACCCGGCAATACAACCGCCGCTTTACCCAAGATAGCACAGCGGTTCAAGCTATCGGCTCCGACGATCTGCGCGAGACCATAAGGGCCGTAGTGCGCGAAGAACTTCGTCGAATGTTCCCGTCGTGCCAGGCTCAAGATGCCTCGATCGCAGACATCGTCCGACAGGAAATCCAGCAGTCCCTGGGCGTCCCTGAGTCAGCGCAGCCGCAGCTGCAAGCAATGAGCTATGCCCGACGCAACGCCCCCCCTCCTCGACCACGCCAAGACGTCGCGCCGTCCCAGCACTTTCGCCGCGAGGCATCACCGCCGCCACCACCGACGTCATACCGCCCGCCAGCCGGCCAGCGATACACGCCGAGGAAGACCGACGTTTGGTGCGCCCCTGATAACCGCCCGCTCTGCTACCACTGCGGGGAGGCCGGCCACACGTACCGCCGATGCCAGTACCGACAGATGGGGCTACGCGGATTCGCCGTTAACGCGCCGCGCCCGCAGCCAGGCGAACGGCCTCGCGACATCGATGACTACCTCACCGGAACAAAGTGGCAAGAACGACGACCTTCCCGCTCGCCGTGGCCCGGCCGCTACATGTCACCGCACCGCCGGCAGTACACTGGCCCAAACCGGGGCCGGTTGTCTAGCCCGTATCCGGAAAACTAAGGGCAGCAACCGATGGAGGTGCGGTTGCTGTACGACGAACTACCGAAGATCCTCCGCCGCCGACGACAACGCCGCAACAGAATCTAAAGAACACGCCGCAAGCCGAACGAAGCCTTGACGTCGAAACTTCACGGCCCGAGGAAGACCTGACGACGCAACGTCGAAGCAGCGGAACAAACCGACGCAGCTGTTACCCGACGCCGCGACCCAACCGCAACGCAAGACGACGAACTAGCGACCTCGACGTTCTCATTGACGGCCACAACGTCACTGCTCTCGTCGACACTGGAGCCGACTATTGCGTCATCAGTGGGCCTTTCGCCACTAAGTTGAAAAAGTTAAGACTGCTTGGGAAGGCCCCGAAATCCGTACTGCTGGAGGCCATCTAATAACGCCGTCTGGAGTCTGCACAGCAAGAGTAACAATCAATAATCGCACGTATCCTGCGAGTTTCGTAATCCTGCAACACTGCTCCAGTGACGTCATACTTGGTATGGATTTCTTAAACGATAACGGCGCCGTAATCAACTTAACCAAGTCGATAACCCTATCGTCGGACAAAACGACACCGCCGGGTACGAATCCATGTCACCATGCCCTGAACGTGCTCGAGGATTAAGTTACCACCCCGCTCGCTCCAGCGTCATAATTCCCGTCAATACAGAAAAAGCTGAAGCCATCGAAGGTGTCATCGAGAGCGATCAGCGTTTACCGCGGCATTTACGTCGCAAGGAGCATTGCTCGGTTGCATGAAGGAAAAGGAAGCGTGATGCTAACAAACTTCATCCAAGAATACAGGCACTTAAACAGGGGTGCCTGTATTCTTGGCTGAAGCATACAATTGCAACAATTGCATACATCGAAGAAATCCTGGCCGTTAGCGATGCGTTCACCTTTTCAGATTCTGACGAAGCTACGACGACTACCCCAATACCTGAGCTACCCTTCGACATAAACCCAAGTCTTCCCGCTCGCCAACAGCAACAGCTTCGATGCCTTCTGCAGAAAAACAAGGACTGTTTTTCGTCGTCATCGCGGGTCCGAAAAACGCCCCTTGCTAAGCCCGTATTATAACAGAAGAAAATGCTCGTCCACTCCGTCAGAGTCCCTACCGGGTTTCGACGCGGGAATGGGAGGCCGTGAAGAAACAGGTCGACGAAATGCTACGCGACGACATCATCCAGCCCTCGAAGAGTCTGTGGGCATCCCCTGTGGTGCTGGTGAAGAAGAAGGATGGGACTCTCCGTTTTTGCGTCCATTATCGTCGCCTGAACAAAGTCACGAAGAAGGACGTGTATCCCCTTCTCCGGATAGACGACAATCTGGATCGATTACACAATGCAAAGTACTTTTCGTCGGTGGACCTCAAGACCGGTTATTGGCAAATAGAAGTCGACGAGAGAGACCGAGAAAAGACTGCCTTTATAACACCAGACGGCCTGTTTGAGTTCAAGGTCATGCCTTTTGGTCTTTGCTGGGCACCTGCGACTTTTGAACGGGTTATGGATACAGTACTGGCCGGCTTGAAGTGGCAGGCGTGCCTCCTGTACTTGGACGACGGTTGTGTTTTCCTCAAACTTCGACGTACACCTTCGGCGCCTTGAATACGTACTTCAAGCAATCAAGACCTCCGGACTCACTTTGGAGCCTGATAAGTGCCGCTTCGCGTACGAGGAGCTCTTGTTCTTGGGTCATGTGATCAGCAAGGATGGTGTTCGCCCGGACCCGCGAAAAACAGCTGCCATCGCTGACTTCCCGACGCCCACCGACAAGAAGGCCGTACGCCGTTTTCTCGGCTTGTGCGCCTATTACAGACGTTTCGTCAAGGAATTTTCACGAATCGCCGAGCCACTGACGCAACTCACGGAGGCTGACGTCGAATTCAGGTGGGAATCGTCGCAAGTTCAGGCATTTCAAGAATTGAAACGACGCCTGCAGACGCCTCCGATACTCGCGCATTTCGACGAGCACGCCGGTACGGAAATCCACACCGACGCAAGCAGCGTAGGACTCGGCGCCGTCCTTGTGCCGAAGACCGACGGATTGGAAAGGGTCATCAGTTATCCTAGCCGGTCGCTATGAAATGCAGAAATCAACTATTCAACAACAGAAAAGGAGTGCCTGGCCATCATCTGGGCTACATCGAAGTTTCGCCCCTACATCTACGGCGGGCCCTTCAAAGTTGTGAGCGACCACCACGCCTTGTGTTGGCTAGCCAACTTGAAGGACCCTTCAGGTCGCCTCGCACGGTGGAGCCTAAGACTTCAAGATTCGACATTATCGTCGTTTACAAGTCCGGAAGAAAAACTCCGACGCCGACTGCTTGTCTCGTGCCCCCAGTCAACGCACCGCCGCAGGACGACCACGATTATGACTGCTTCTTGGGCACCATAAGTGCCGACGACTTCGCTGAACGACAGCAAGCCGACCAGGAACTCAGGGGCCTTGTGGAATACCTCAAACGTAGGACCGCCGTTGTTCCGAAAGTATTCAGGTGGGGATTGGCGTCATTTCTCTTGAAAAAAGACGTCCTCGTAAAGAAGAACTTCTCTCCGGCCCGGGCCAACTACCTTATCGTTGTACCTTTGGCACAGCGACCAGAAGTTCTGCAGGCCCTGCACGAAGACCCGACGGCTGGCCACCTCGGCTTTTCCCCCACGCTCGCGAGGATACAGGAAAAATACTACTGGCCACGCCTTCCTGCCGACGTCGCCCACTACGTTAAGACTTGCCGAGATTGCCAGCGACGGAAGACACCGCCGACTAGGCCAGCGGGACTTCTGCAGCCAATTGAACCACCTCACCGGCCGTTCCAGCAAATCGGGATGGACCTACTGGGGCCGTTCCCGACGTCCACCTCCGGCAACAAGTGGATCGTTGTAGCAACTGACTACCACACCCGCTACGCCGACACAAAGGCCTTGCCAAAGCAGTGCCGCCGAGGTAGCCAAGTTCTTCGTGGAGAACATCGTTTTGCGTCATGGCGCCCCAGAGGTCCTCATCACAGACAGAGGTACCGCCTTTACTGCGGGCCTAACTCAGGCGATCTTCGAGAAGAGCCACCGCCGCACCACCGACTACTACCCGCAGACCAATGGCCTCACCGAGTGTCTGAATAAGACCATCGCCGACATGCTGGCCATTTACGTCGACGTTGAGCACAAGACGTGGGTCGCCGTCCTTCCGTACGTCACCTTCGCTTACAACACGGCCGTCCATGAAACGACGCAGATGACGCCGTACATGTTGGTCTACGGAAGAAGCCCGGCGACGACGCTCGACGCCATGCTACCGAACGTCACCGACGAAGACAACATCGACGCGGGCCGTGGCACGGCCTTTGTCAGAATGACTATATATATATCCGTGTGTGTGGGCACGTGTCACGATAGAGTGGATTCCATTTCTTCAGAGACCAGCTGTTCATTCTGCATTCTGTCGACGTTTCGACGGGAACCGTGTCTTTCTCACAAGGTAATAATCACAAGCTGTACCTGTCCTCCTACACTGTGAATAGACTTTACCGACACCTATGGGGCTTTAGGGACGAAAAGAACAATGCACGAATTAACCTTTCTCTTTGGAAATTGAGGCCGAGGAACTCGACTCATTGTAGCGGGGTAAAATCGAAAGCTTAAAAAGGGCCTGCAACACTTCTTCAGCATGGTCAGCAAACGCTGCCGAAGATGACTTTTTAAAGGCTCGTTTTTTGTTTGTTAGACACAATATTAATGAGAAGACAATAAATCCAAAAGAAAGTATAGGGGATGTTATTTGTAATAATTGGGATATAAATGTGAAGAAATTAAAGTTGCCAAAAGATAGCTTGCCGCGGGCAGGGACCGAACCTCCGACCTTCGAATAACGCGTCCGATGCTCTACCACTGAGCTACGGCGGCGGTCATCCCCCGTCAAGATTATGGGTTTATATATGCACTTAAACCTAGGAGATTTAGTCAGCGCCGATCGCAGCCATGGCGGCGAGTGTGGAACTTTGTTTTTTCTGCTATTTGGCGTCACGTAGCACGTGATCTTCTTACGAGCTGCCAGCTGACCAATAAGCATTGTAGTGCAGCATGCGGCCTGGAATTTACAATTAATTATCGGAATCAGCTAGAAATCGCTGCTTTTTCTCTCAACAAATGCTGCCATAAACCGAAATGACCGCGCCATAAACTCAAGTCCACGGCCATTGGCTGATTTGAACATTGGAAGCTGCGATCACACTGAAAGCAGGCCACGCGTTGGAACAAAGAACAAACAGAAGCGCTCAATTTCATGACGCGCACTGACGAACGGACGCATCTTCTTGCCTCCTTGTCACTACCCCCACTGCGCAGCTTTCAGCGCGCACTCGCTGGGACAAGAGGAGGGAGAAAGCGCTTAAAGCGTGCGAGAAATCTCTGCAACTCCACTCTTACTTGGCGGATACTAAAAATTTTCCGGCAGTCCACTGGTGACGCAATAAATTCCTTCACTGAAGCCATTCAAGTATTACTGAAGTGTTGCAGGGCTCCTTTAAAAGATTGGAAAGAGATAACGCTCCGCCACAGGAGATACACTGAAAATACCAGACCTGCGCATATTCATAGAGACACCCCAAATAATCAAACGTCACTAACCTTTCAGATAAGGAATTGAGGAGGTGAAATTGACTGTACTATTAGTGACTGTACTATCAGCGTTCGTGCTGACAAGTCTTTCTCTGTCCTACGTCTCTTGAGCTGTTTCAATATGGACTCTACTATCGCGTGGAATTGCATCCTGCCCTAGCACTGGAAACTACGATGAGTTCATGCTTTTGAATATCCCACACCTTCCCACAAAATCTATGATGGGAGGAATATTCAGTCAACGAGCACCCCAAACAAATATTTTGTTTTCGGAATAATTGCATGGCAATGGACCCCAACCGCCCACAGGGATCGATGCCTAGGTCTCTTATAAACGCACTTCAGAAGGACGGCACACATCCGTACAAGACGCACAAACCAAGTATGAATATTATTTCAAAGAAAGAAATAAAATCGCTTTTCGCGTAGAGCAACTGCCGAGATCTCTTCATTAGACCGGCAGACACAGGAGGGGCGATTGTTATCATAAATAAGTCGGACTACATTGAGGAAGGAAAGCAACACTTGACAACAAGGAACTCTACAACCATTCCTGTTCGTACCCTACACGGAGGTCATTATGACAACCCTGGTCGATCTCGCAAGCTTCAAAAAGCACTTGTTAAAGCACGTTCGGTGCCATGCCGTTTTTCATGCCGCCCAAAACCAATAAGAGGGAAACCCTGGCAGGACAGTTATCATTTACGGGAATGGTAAATCAACCTATATTCATTTTTACTGACTCTTTAATCAAAAGCATACCATCTACACATGAGTCTTTCCTACACGACACAAGCCATGTTCTTTGGGAGCTATCTGACGTAAAATTTCCAGGCGGGTCATTTTTGGTGATATTGGACGTTAGTGCACTTTACAAAAATATTCCGCTCGACGGTGGTGTAAATATACCGCACGACGGTGGCACTTCTAGAGTCATATGGCAACCACAATCCTGACGCGTATCCAAGCAACAACGTCATGGAAATTTTACCATGTCCTGGAGTTCAACAGCTAAGTACTTATCAATCAGCACAACCTTCACAACAGCGCACCGCAATGGGTACATGAACGGCCCCAAACTACGTGAACATATATTGAGTCGAATTTTCTCTCACATGTGATGCCCGACATTCATACTATGAACGCTACCTAGAAGACATATTTATTATTTGAACAGATTCTGAAAGATAAGTTTTCAGGTTGCCACATGTTTTGAACCAAAGCACCTCCTCCTTACCATTACGCACTTCTATTCAAACCCCGAAATAAGCTTCCTTGATGTGCACATTCGAATAGAGGATGGTGCGTTGATCACTAGTATAAAAAAAAAACCTACGGACAGGCAATAGTACCTGCACTACAAAAGCTGCCACCTGCGCCACTGCAAGACCACCATTTCATACTTAGAAGTACACAAATTTAGAATATTTCGCACTGAATATTTCCGCTAAAACACCACGTGTATGCGTGATGTACTTCTTGGGCAGGAATGCCCGTCAACTATCATTGATGACACGATCGAAAAAGCGGGAAATATGTGCCGCCAAATTCTACTGTATCAACAAAAATATGCCGATTGGCAGCGCCAGAGAAATTTTGTATTAACCTTCACAAACAACCAGCCAACATTAATATGATCTATCAAAAAACACTTCAATAGAATGAACCATTATTCGAAATTTTCACCTCGCCTCCACGCGTTTCATATTGGCAGTCAAGAAGAAATAGGATTAATTTCATACACTAAAAAACAAGTGACAGCGCCTAAATCGTGTGTCTTTCATGCGGAAAAGAAGGTGTAGTGTATGCAAATACGAGCGCACCGGAAGAATTAGGGAAAGCACGTATTCATATTTTAAGCCCAGGGTAAGAGGTGCACTCTACCGCAACTAAGGTATCGTCACATACTTTTTGGAATGTGAGATACGTAACATGCAGTATGTAGGCCAAAGAGACACATGTATGCTGCCGGCCCAGCCCTCCGCTTTCTAAACATCTGATATAGAAAGTTCACAGCTTTGAGAATGGAAACGGGATTGTTCTTTTGCCTACAGATTCAACGATATAAGAGACAGAATATATGAATGGCGCTTTCTCTGCCTTACAATCATTAAAAGGTGCAAGCGCCACTCTAAATTAGTCCGCGCCTCCTTGCCACCTATTGTGATAATTAAAATATTTCCACTAACACCGCTCCCTAGCGCATTTGTACGTTTATGCATCGGCGAATGAAGCCTCCCTAAGATTCATTCGCCGCTTAGCTAAAGCACAGCCGGCACGTGCAGATAAGAGGTGCCCGATGTAGTATAAAGTGTCCTTACACTAAAATGCTTTTAGTCTGGCTCTTTCCTTTAGACCAATTCTCTCTTTGTACATCTCCTAATACATACAACGAATACTGACGGCGAGGCAGCATTATCGCCTTCTTCATATGTTACACTGACGCCGACACATTAAATCACGCGCTGAAAGTCATCAGAACGCTTTCCTAAGATTCCAGTCATAGCGGCTTCTGGCAGCATTAGCGACACCATGTAGATTCCAAATGATTGCTTTGATCTGCACGCAACTATATGGGGTCATTTAGAAGAGAAGACTGCTGCGCGAGTTGGTATTCCATTATTCCCTTTGTTGACGTTTTTGGAGGTTTGCTTGATATATGGGGTCACTTGCTCCTCGGTGAGTGTCGCTGTAGCGCGAGTGAAGTCCCGAGGCTTGTTAACCAATCGGCTGCACAAGACCTGAAAGGGCACTTATATAAAGATGAGATGGCGGGCTAGAGTAGACGGGGACAGCCCTAGTGGCAATGCACATAGGTGTGTCGTGGGCAGGTGTCGCTCGTCGGCGATAACAACGGCCGTCTTGTGCCTATTCTTTTGACTCAGTAGCAAGGGGACCTCGATTTTTTCAAGTTGGCTTTGCGAAGGACACTTTAGATTTGTTTTTGGAATCTTTTCTTCAGTTTTTCCGCTTTCACTCGAAAGAAAAAGGCTGGCACATGACACCCACTCGAGACTACGCATGGCAGATTTATTCTGTGAATTGCCATCTGTGAGATGTTTAAAAATGAAGTAAGAAACATGAAATACTCGTGCCATGAGGAAATCGTGCGGCTCGACCATGGTCAATATGATTTTTATCCTCACACATTCCTGTTATCCAACAGTGTTGCGCGTCGCAGCTTGTCTCGTTAAAGAGCATTACAGGTCGCAACTAACTGCTACTAAGGAAGCCTCAATGGGGGCGAGCTCTACCGATTGAACAAAGGTAATTTTTCGCTTGCTAAACTGTAAAGAGACGTACTGGTTGCAAAAATTTATACGTATGTAAATTTTTATGTGCATGAGTGAAGGTATGTTACGAAAATGTAGTATGCGCGCCACAAGGTATTCGTGGGTTTGCTTTTGCTGAATGCTACTCACCATGTAGATCCTTTGAATGTCACCATTTGCGAATTCTGGCGAAATAGCGTTGTCTACGTGCTTGCGCAGCAAGAGCTCAGCACCAGCTACAAAACTTAGCTGCACAAGCCAACCCGTCGGCGTGTTGCGAATATGTACCGTGATCTCTCCTCCAATCGGCACACCATGTCTATGATATTCTATGGCCCTGACCTCCTTCTTATCCCTGATAAGAACTCTGAAGCTGAAACGAGAATCAGAGAACACAGTAGTCTTGTGTGATTACCAAATCAGCAGCAAAATTATTCTATTTGATCAATTGCACAAGTGAAGAAACCTGCAACCAATTGCTACGATGACTAAAATTTTTGTACAGTGTGCTACTTAAACACATGACGCTCCGACGCTGATATGTCAACAGGATAACCTCGTTGAATGCTTTACTGCGATAGCAATAGCAGAAGGATGGCGAATCGGCGCAAATAGCGAACGTCTGGCTTCGTCATCATGTTTCCTATGGTGGTTCGTACAATATTCATGGGCGATGAGACTGCAACGCGCTCCGCGGGCGTTACGCTTGTTGAGTGGTGGCAGCTAACTTGAGACGAAGGACGAGAGAAATGCATGTTTCGTTGTTTTTGTTATTTTCGCCCTCCGCCTTTAGTAAGCTGCAACCACTAAAGATGCAAGATTACCAACAACAAGTCCAGATGTACGCTATTATATTGCGGTACGCGGTAGAAACAAGATGAGCATGCGAGAGAGCGCTCAGCCTTTGCCCTCTTCCAGGCAAAAGAGGGTGGGGGGGAAGCGTCGCATATCAACCGCGATTTTCCCGTCTACTCAGCTGGACCTGGGCAATGAGGCCACTGCTGTGTTGAAAAAACGTCACAACAGGTGGCTCGTGCAGCGATCCTCCTGCTTACGCTGATGATTGCTTACACGTTGATGCTGCCTATTCGTACAATTTCAACTACCGGTAGAGGGAAACGGCAGGTAGTATTGTCACAGAAAGCCTGACAGAAGTGATTGCTGAATGCTGTACCTAATTTCACGAGTAGGTTATTTCAATTAGTGACTGAGTTTTAAAGTATGCTATTTGATTTTCATTATCCTGCTGCATTCAAGTAATTTCTGCCATTGCTGTATCAATGCAGACTTTCGCCCCAGCAGACAGATTGTAACGAAGCGAATCCCCTTGAGGCTCGTGTTGCAAGTGCTCTATCATTTACCATTCAATTTCAGTGTTATATGATGAAAATTTTATTCAAAACAGCGCGAAGAGTTTTTGCGCGGTGACAAGTGGAAGAATATGTGTGTGTCCTTACGTTCACTTTCTTCTCCCCGCCTTTTGTTGTGCTTCAAATGCCGCACTCTCACTTTCATTACTGACATTCGTGATTGATTGTACAAATTGTTCTTTTCAGTATGAGGTGCGTATGCCTTTGTTTAAAGTTCGAGAAAAAAAGGTCAAGTGTTGTGCATCAATATTCTGTAGGCGACCGTAATTCTTGGCTTAGGTGTTAGCTGGTGGCTCTCGACAATCGGTGTTCGTGTGTTTTGGATTATCTCTTAGTGCCCAAGGATACATCGGTGGTGTCACGCGTTGGATGAGAGTGAGCCCCGTACCCCTCTTCTAGTTCACAATACCACGGTACACCCAGGAGTGCAACTGATCTTACCCGTGTATACAGACGCTACATTCATATCGACGATAGCGACACTAGTGGCCAACAGTGCTAGATGGTAGAAGCGAAGGGACGAAGGGCGCTTGAACTGCTGCGCACTAGGTGTCACGGCCGTCGAGATCAGTTATAGAGACTGTGACCAACGCTTGCGTCCAAAGAGTACTGGCGCCGGCACGCGTTCGACGCGAGCGAGTCCACAAGCCCTCTTCTATTTCACTGTACTATGGCACCCAAAGAGCAACTGTTGCCATTAGCAGGCGCGCGCTCTTATATGGGAGAGGAGGCAGGGCGAGGCGCGCGACACCTGGCGAGCGCTGGAGCCAGTGCACCCTACGCGATCCCTGTCTACTGAGGTGTGTACAGTCAACCACAAAAGTATGCGGACCACGCGAGCGCGTGCCAAACTGCTTGTCCGCGCCACCTAGCGGCGCGCCATCTACCGTCGACCGCAGCGCTGGGCCGGAAATTCGTCTTATCGTTATTGACTGGCCTTTCAATTTTCTACTGCCACGCAGTGCATTGTTAGTTCGCAGTTTTCACGCAAAGCGCTTATCTGCAGTATGACCTAAAGTCCCTGAAACTTCGTAAAGTAGCGACATACGTGCATAAAAGCGCGCCTCCTCTCTTTTCTCCCTCCTCTGCCCTCTCCGAGGCTGACGCCGAGTCGGCATTGGCCAACTGCCATCACGTGGGACAGCGCGTCGCGTTCGTCTATTTACAGTCGCTCGCGACTGCCATCTTTGCTCTCGAAGTGCGGGCTCGCTGGTTCTCAGCGCACGTGTTCTATGGATACGCACTTTCTATACCACGTGCCTTGTGCTCTGTGATACCTTGCGCACAAGACCGACGTCGCGGTTGGTTGCCATGGGCTTCTGCTGCGCTTTCGGATGCCGAAACAAATAAAGCGAAGGCAAAAACCGTCCGGGAAGCGCAACGAGCTGCGAAGGAAGGCTTGGTTACACCGAATCGGAAGATAGAACATTCGGCCGACGCTTTCGACGCGACTGTGCGAGGTAAGTTTCTATCCTCCTAGTATAAGTACTCGTCGAGGTTCGCGCAAATAGCTGCGTGCTATAACGCCGTAGACAGGTGTCAGTTAATGTGCAGTACGTCGCTATTCCTCACACGTTTTATTGCTGCTTCTACGGGGTCTGTACTCAGTGTTTTTTTTTTTCAAGAATATATGGTTAGGTTTTCTGCTTGACGTGATGCGCCTACAGGTTTGAGTTTACGGTATTGTGTGCGCCTAGCATGGCACGCCGACTACGGAGGCACGCCGACTGACGATCGAAAATGCGATTGCGAAACTTCAGATATTCGGCGCAGTTCTTTTGAAGAAACAAAGCTCCGGTGTGAAAACTCACATTAGGAGTGGTACTCTCTGTTTGTTTTTGTTGCGTGCTCGGTTGTTTTTTTTTTTCCTGGAGCAAAGAGCTTTCTCTGGCTTTTGCACATACGTCGACAGATCCGCCGGTGGACTTGCGATAGAAGGTAGGTAGGCAAAGCGTGCGTGCCCAACCGAGTCGCAGGGTGCGTTTATCGTTTAGGAACCTCACGTACACGTGTTATTTAGCGCGAAGGTTTACGTGCCATTCCGTGTGGAGGTTTATATCCGCGAGTGGCTTTCCGCCGCGGTGGAGCAGAGGTTATGTTGCTCGGCTGCACACCCGAAGGTCGCGACCGACCGCGGCGGTCACATTTCGATGGAGGCGAATAGCTTGAGGGCAGTGTGCTGTGAGATGTCAATGCTCATAAAGAACATCAGATGGTCAAAATTTCCCGAGCCCTCCACTACGGCGTCTCTCATAATCATATCGTGGTATTGGGACGTAAAACCCCAGATGATATTAATATCCGCGAGTGGAGCTCTCGCGAAGGAAACGTTTACGGTGGCAGCTGGCTAGTTTATTCTTTCGCTTGCTCGTTCATTGAGCAGCGAGTATAGATCGTATGTCAGGTACGTCTACGAGGCGCACTTGCGCACTATGGTTGGTGCGTCTAATCTCTTAACGAATCAACCAACGCTGTCTTGGCTGGAAATGATGTACGCCTTCTGGCGCATTCTTCTTTCAATGAAGCTCCGAGCTGCTGCTTGAACTGACAGTCATTTTCTAAATAAATATTAGTCGCCACTCTTTAACTAGCATAATACCGCCAACACCCATTGCCCATGTGTTTCTTGCACTCTAAAAACTGTCCGTACCCTTCGTGTAGTCTTCTTGCCCCTCACCAACAACCTTCGTCTGGCTAGTTTGCGCTTCCTTTCTTGAAAACTCGGCGCTCGACGCTTTCCTATCAAGGTGCTGTTTAATAACACGCACGCCATTCGTGCCTGGAAGTACGGGGCGCCCGGCGATAATGCAAGGAAAGACACGCGAGATTGATGGTTATTGTTTCGGGACAGGAATACGCCTCTTAGCGTATTCCTGTTTTGGCGAAAAAGAAAAAAAAAACAAGCGAGCCAAATGCTGGATATCGTTTTGTGGGAAAGAGATGCCTCAAATACGCCCCCTATTATACTGCAGCGTAGAGTGCTACATAATACAGGCACTTATAGCGCGCGTTAACTATATTTACCCAACCGATACTTCGGAAACGGCTACCTCTAGTGCGTACTGGCAGCCTCAGTGCGTCATTGGTATGCACGACGAATTCGCCTCGCGAGGATGACGTATACAATGTATAAGTTTCGGAAGGCTTCATGTAGAGCGGGACATTAACGTTCAACATTACGCATGTACTTTACAAACGCGTCCTAACATCTCCTAAACACAATATAATTTAAAAAAAAAGGATACCAAGAGCTAGACGGCTAGTGCGAATGCTTAAAGCACGCGCTCTCTTTGCGAAGCGTCGTCTGCTACGCGGGAGCAAGGTAGGTGGCGCCATGCTCGAAAAGAGAGTGCGAAGGAGAGGAGAACGAGGAGGAACGCGAGCGGAGGAGGAAAGTGTCGCTACTTTGCGAAGTTTCAGGGGCTTTAGTATGACCGTCACACTTCTACTTTGATAGCAGGATCGAAGCTATCACGGCGTGCTTCGTAAAGCGTGCCGTTGGGTAGGTATCGTTTTGGGAGAAAGATTGCGACTCATAGAAGTTATGATGATGGACCGCGGCTGCCAAAGAGCGCGTCTCGTGAAAAAGTGAAAGGCGAAAAATATCTGTGCCCAGTCAGAAAACAGACAGGCCGTCGTTTAAGGGAGGGATGCGTCTCGGGCGCTGCGCTGCTCTCGATCGCCGCTGACGTAGCGGAAATGTCGCGAAGAGGCTCTTGGCCACGCGCTCGCGTGGTCCGTAAACTTTTGTGGTTGACTATACGTGAAGCGAATGCTGTGTAACCCGGAGCACAGCTTGCTTAGCGGGACGGAGGACCAGAACAAAGTGTGCGGCGAGGAGCATGTGACGTCAACTCGCCAGATGTCGCAGTCCTTTAGGGTGCTTTAAGTTATCACGTATCTTAATATTCATTATATATGATATATTGATTATTCATTATATGCGTTTTCCGCGTTCGTGATCTATGTTGTATTTATTGCGTGAACTTTGTGTCTATGGCGCTGCCGATGCAGCGTAGAACGAACCGCCTGGTATAGATCGTATCTGTCAGGTGTCGCTACGAGGCCGATGCGATTGTTTTCCGAAATTTTCTACCCTGGCTCCCAATTCCCACTCCCATTTCTTATCAATAAAGCTTATTGTTCCTACTATAAAATGTAATTGCTATTTATTACATTACATTACATTACTGCAATTTTAATTGATGGCATACTTTATTGTCCACGCTATCGTGTACAACCCTTAGCTGAACCCATTCATTTGTCTTTTATATATCTTTGTCATGTTCATCATGGATTTGAGAGAATTCACCCCGGCGCTTTACATAGTGTCCTGTAATTAGGCGCATAGTGTCACTTGCTGCTTGTGCACTGAAAAGAACGGTACTTACTATGACTGTAAGGGGTGTCCCACGTATGTCAACTGGAAGATGGCGTAAGATGCCAAAGGGAGTGGAACGGTTGCCAGAAAATATTGGTACCTCTAAAGAAACACACAGAAAGAATGAGAATCAGGGATTGAGTGACCCCTACGAATACTTCCTATGTAATATTTCTATCTATTCAGCCCAGTGGCCCTTCGTAGATGTATGACATAGACATAGGAGAAATGACAAGGCCCAATATGCTGAGGCATTACAAGTATTATTGAAACAGTCTCTAGACCTATGGATTAGTAGATAAGGTAGCAGCCACTAAAGTCAATGATAAAAACTTGAAATGCGAGAAGAAAAATTCTGCCAATTTAACGCAGTGAAAATTGTCGCACAGTGAAGCTGTAAGCAGTGGCGTAGAGTTTTCAATTTCCCGGGGAGGCTTGCAGGCTCTTAATTATATATATATATATATATATATATATATATATATATATATATATATATATATATATATATATATATATATGATGACTAAGAGCGGCATCGGGGTTCTAGCGCGAGGGGGGCTGATAGAGGCAGAGTAAGAAGAGGGGCAGACAATAGAACAGCTTGGCCCAGGAACGGGTGTTGTCTCTATCTCGTCCTTTACAATGGCGCAGCCTACGACGCGGCTCGAACCTTGAAGCTGAAGCCACGTGTCCTCGAGGGTCCTCAGCAGCGCGGGTCTCCATCCAAGGAACGCCGTCCACGCTTCCTCGATCATGGACTCCACGACTCGACCGCTGCTGCCGCTACTCATCGAATCATCCGCGGACGGCGTCCATGCCTCTTTGGTGGTTCCAGCGTACGAACTTCCAGGAACCGTGCAACCACTTTCGTCTGAGAATGTGCACGGGCTCCTGTCGTCTGGGAACGTCGCGTACGCTGCCCGTGACACGCATCCCTTGCCCAGGACTCTTGCAACTAGTGAGCATCAAAGGTACGCCGTTCAGGCTTCCTCGGACGTGGATGTTGCCGTCAGGAGTACTACTACCACTGCATACTCCGTGGACGTCAATCCTCGTTCTCTGTGCGCCTCATCCGACAGCGCGGGAGCTGGTGTGTACCATCGCAGAACTCCGCGTCGAGACTAACACCTGGATAGCGTGGTGCACCGAGTTGTATCCTGCCGCTATACCATTATTGTGCGAAATGAATGCCCTGTTTGCTGCAGCTGCCTCACAAGGCTTTGAGTCCAGCTCAGTCCAGAGCCGCAGAGAGCTCCGGTGTGCCCTGACGCAGCTCGCATCCCAACTGGACTCCTTGACGTCGGCATACTCCCGATTTTCGGCTGGCGCACCACCGTCACCGGCCATCTGCCAATTACCGGAGTTCCACGGTTTTCAGAACGACGCCGACAACTGGGTGGTGACCGTGAACGCAATGGGAGCTCGCGAGTGCTGGACGGAGCAGCAGAAGTGGTCCGTGGCCATAGACCGCCTTCGAAATGGTGCCGCGGCGTGGCACAGGTACGAAGGCGTTAGGCAGCAATCCTGGGCCGAGTGGAGCACCAGGCTCATAGCTGCCTTTGGACAGATTGACCACCATCTCGCTGCCACCACCCAATCCAACCTCACCGCTACCGAGGATGGAGCTCTGAAGGGGCACCACCTCGAGGCTGCAACTGCTCATTGCAGCTCACCTGCAGACAGTGTCTCAACCTGCCCTGGGACAAACACACAACTGAGACCAGGCCAACCACCTCAGTCACGGACTCGGCGTCAGTATCCAACGCCATAAACATCTCTGCCAGTGACCGAGATCATTCCTGTCCACATCGTCGGAAAAGCCACCCCCATGCTCGTCATCTCTTGAGCACTTGGAGGCACCGGCACTTGCTGTACTGGACGCTCCGTCATGCAACGAGCCGTACTTGTCTGTCGATTCAAACGAGATCCTCTGGGACCAGACGGAGGCGGATCTGCATACCTCACATCATGCACTGGCAGAACGTGAGAACGTTTCCAACTTGCTGTGAGACGTCTCTCCAGAAGCCGCCAATGTGTCTGACACGGCGGAGAGTGACCTGCCTGTGCAGCACAAGTCTTCTGCTGTTGGAACGGCTTCTTGCGAGGATGCCCCGGCTGCGATCAGCTCGTCTTGAAGGAAAGCTGGCTTCAGAACGGCGGGGTGGTGCTCCACAGCGACAACGCTGCAAACGCACAAGCGGCGCCGCAGGTCAACGGGGGAACTGAGCTTCCCGTTGCCACAGACGTCTAGTAAGACACCTAGACGCCCCTCGAACCACTGCAAAAAGTGCAGATGGCCTCGTTCGGTAAAGCAAGTGGCGTTACAGGGCCCACCACGTCCTGCCCGGTTCTCTCAACTGCGACGTACTAAACGTGCGGACTACATACGACCACATTATATCAACCAGGGTCGCCCGCCGGAGCACGCTGAGGCACCTTCTCAAGCCAAGTCCCCGCGTGGCCTAGACCGACCAGCGCGACGAAGCCAGTGTCGCTCACCGGAGACGCTTCTCGCAGATCCCCAGTCCACGTTGCAGTGTGGTCAGGGCCGACCACCACGAAGCAGCCAACGCCGCCCACCAGAAACATTGTCGGCAGCTCCACGCGCTCGCAGTCATCGCCGAATGTGATGGCTAAGAGCGGCATTGGGGTTCTAGCGCGAGGGGGGCTGATAGAGGCAGAGGAAAAAGAGGGGCAGACAATAGAACAGCTTGGCCCAGGAACGGGTGTTGTCTCTATCTCGTCCTTTACAATACATATATATATATATATTATATATATATATATATATATATATATATATATATATATATATATATATATATGTGGTGTGTGTGTGTGTGTGTGTGTCTAAAGGACTGACGCAAGGCCGGCCTTCGTCGGTGTGATGCAAACATGCCACGATAACGTAATATAAAAAGGTCATTGACGTATCCTAGCGCTGTTAATGGCTGCCAAGCGGTTGTTAAAAGCACGTGGGGAAACCGTGCGCGTGATAGAACACGAAACACGAGAATACGCGCGTGCGCATTTGCGCACGACCAAACGAATAAAACGGTAACAAATGATTAAAATGAGTGAAAAATTCTGAAGCCACATAACAAGTGTGTCTCCGGCACAAACATCAATAAGACGCCATAGGTACAACTGCGAGCAAGTTATCGATAAACATAAGCGCGGGCGTAACATCTTGTCATGATCCGACAACAAAGCTGAAACAGGGAACTAATCTACCACGTGAAAGCATAACGGCAATGATAGCTGGTATATTCAAGAGCGTTTAGAAAACTAGATGGTAAACATGAAAGTGTGCCAGCGCTTTCATTCATGCCACAAGTGACGGCTATAAATTTATACAATAAATACGATTCTCGAAGCACTTTTTCGCGTTGGGAACAGATACGATATTGAAGAATAGTAGCTGTAATATATCAAATGAGTGGCCCAGAATGTGCATGTGCTTTTATAGCGGAAGGTCAGGAATGGTGGTAGCATGGCACTTGTGGCTGTTAAATCCGTATCTGATGGGCGTTTCGGCTTGTCCTATGTACTGTATTTTTTTGCAGGCGGAGCATTCGAGCAAATAAATGCAATTGTGTCACAAGTGAAATTACCTTTAATTTTATACCAGGAACCAGAAGCAGTGCTTTTAGGAATGTGTGACGTCATCATATGCGCGCAAACCTTGCATCGTGGCTTTTTGCAAGGTCGACAACCGACATTATCGGAAACCCTTGTCTTAGATGAAGTTAGGATGTCATGCAGTTTGCGAGACCGTCTGAAGACTACCCGAGGTGGCAATGGAAAGAATGTTTTAAGATCAGCACTCTGCGTTAGTATGTTGAAATGTTTTTGACAATTGAGGAAACGTTTGGCACCGATGCTGAGTGCGTTAGAACCAGATTACTTTGTGACTGAACTGATGGTTGCTTTTTAGTGCTGCACAAATCCTTGCAATTCAGCGCATCGCCTCTTTCAACAGCGTCCTCAACAATGCGGGGTGGGTATTCATGCTGGATCAAAGATTCGCGGAGTTGTACACAGTTTGCATAAAAGTCTGACTGCTCAGCGCAAATTATTTTAAAGCGAAATAGATTCGCGAACAGTTGAAATGAGCTATAAAGGATAAAAGTTCATTGTCACCATGGAGCCGAAACAGCAGCGGGACGATGCTGAACTGCTAGAGCTCATTTATTACCTTGAAGGACTCACCAGTAGCGTGCCGAAATTATTAGCAAAATGGCTGGCATTGTACTGCGTGCACAATAACATGCTTTACAAGAACACCTTTTCACCTAGTTGCCGCTGCTACTTACTCGTCCTTCTCTCATTGCTTCTACCTGAGGCCCTCTACTCTTGCCACAACGAGCCCACCGCTGGTCACTTGGGCTACACCCAGACATTGGCAAGGATTAGCAGCATTTGCAAGGACTGCCCGAAGCTTGCCATGGCCGGGAAAAATTACGTGCAGGCATGTCTAGACTGCCAGCGCCGCAAACCGCCATTCGTCAAGCCAGCCGGCCCGTTGCAGCCTGTTCAAGTGCCGACGACACCACTTGCACAAATCCGCATAAATTTTATGGGCCCTTCGCAACGTCTATTGCCGTAAAAAGGTGGATAATTGTCGCCACCGATTACCCCACCCGATACGCCGAGATAGGAGCCATGCTACAGGCAACAACAGCTGGAGCGGTAGACTTTTTATCTAAGCCATCGTTTTGAGGCACGGTGTTACCGCAGTAGTTATAGGCCTGACTGGCTGCCCAGGCGGCGCTGCGAAAACGGTGCTAAAAAGCGCCCCCTACGACAAGTTCTTTGGTTTCGAGTAGTCAGACTGGCGGCCGCATGCAGCACTAAGCTCAGATGCGCGATGGAGCCGCCGCTGTCGGTTGTGCTGCGCTTTGGATCTCGGCCAATTTCTGGCGTGGTTGAGTTCTTCAGGCCAAGCAATCTGCGTAAACGCAAGAAGTCGTCAACGTCAAGTATGTTTACGACGTGCAGGAGATTCAATGAACCATTTCGGCGCGCTGCAACTCGCAAGTGCAGCGAATCTCATACGACGTTGAACTCGAGTAAAGTTTTACGAGGCATGCTCGCGCGATTAACGACAGTGCATAAACGAAAAGATTGCTGTTAAAGCCGAAATGATTTGCATTACACGACGAAACGGAATCAAGAAATGTCCAGTGACGAAGGCTAGCCGTCGGCGGCCCGAATGAGCGCATTCGCGCCGTGTGCCGTTTTCTGCCGCATTCAGTCGCAAACACACTTTTTCCCCATGCACGGTCGTAATTTTCAACATTTGCTTCTAGGGAATTCGTAAAATTCTGTCAGCGTGCGGTGGCAGTCGAGAAGCGACGGCGCGCAATGTTTACAGCCGGCCGCTGGAAGCAGCCGGCTGTAAGCTGCCGGAAAAATCGTAGGCACATACGCAGGGTGACTCTTGGCATCGTTTTTCTCGTTTCCCACGAAATGCCGGCTGCATATCCTCGTGATCGCCGTCGGCAGCCACGGCGTGCCGTCTGAACTGCACACAGGGAATATATGCATATATAAACGCGTGCACGCGCGCACGAAAAGTAATCAGCACGTTACGTTGCAAACCACGTTTTGCTCGCGTACTCACTTCACGCGTCGGACGGCACGTATCCAGCGGTTCCGTCGCTCCACTTCGTACGGCTTTCAGGGGAACCAGTAAACCGCATATTAGGATCCTTACCCCCATGTTCGAGGCAATAACCACGCAACAATAACGGCGGCAACCGCGCTTCGGGACCGCGCGCTGCTCAGAGCCGTCGCCCAGACGACCTGCTTTCGGCACGGTTGTTGAAGCAGGGATCGCTCGTCAAACATGTCAGACTCTGCAGGCATAGCGGACAAGTTCCTGCGTACGTTTTAAGCACTTTTTGAGCCTGGAAACTAGGCGCAAAATTAAGTAAAACGCTCAAAGCAACTGAGAACTGCGTAACTCGCCAGTCGGCGTCCATTTTGACTACCCAAGCAACTTCGGCGCACGCCACCAGGCTCCGCCACAGTACTCAAAACTCCAGCGCGTCAGCCCTATCATCGAAAATGTACTGCGTTCACGGCCGAGGTTTGGGACACTATTTTCGGCTAAGTGGTACGCTCACAGCAATATTATGGCGTATAATCCCCGACGAACGAGCTAACTGAACGTCTCAACCGCACCCTGGCTGATATACAAGCATGTACGTATATGTAGAGCACGAAAACTAGGACGACATCCTACCCTACGTCACATTTGCATACAACACGGCTCGTCAGGAGGCCACATGGGAGACATCCTTTAATCTCGTTTACGACAGTGAAGTTACAAAAACGTTAGACGCAATGTTCCCTTACGAAAATGACGACGAGACAAACGCTTAAGTGTTTACGCAGCGAGCTGAACGAAGCTAGGCAACTTGCCAGGTTGCGAATCACCGAACAGCAAGACAATGATGCCAGACCCACAATCTCCAGTACAGACCCGTCACATACAACGTAAGCAACATAGTGTGGGTCTGGTCACCTCTTCGTCAGCGTGAGCTTTCTGAAAAGCTATTGCGAAGATACTTCGGGCCTTACGAAATTCTCCGGTGCATCAGTCACGTCAACTACAAGGTTGTTTCGTATGTCTGTTAGTGTCCAAAGCGCCAAATACATTCGCCAGAAATTGTTAACGTGCTTCGGATGAAGCGGTACTTTCAGTGACTATCTGCGCAGTTTATTTATCTTGCTTTATGAGCGTTTATGATCGGGACGATGTCGAAGCTTTGCGGTGAGCAGGTCATAAGTTATAGAGGAGGTCGGAGTGTTATTCGTAACAGGTTCCTCGACTTACAATTGCCAGGCAAAAGCACGACCCTACGGCATAGTTTCCTAAGACATCAAGGTTTTCGTTAACGTTATCCTATGTCATAAGCCCCTCCATGTGTAATAAAAGACTGACCAACGGCGTCTGCAGCATGTTAGTGGATATCATTTTGGAGCCCAGCTCCATGAGTTATCGGAAAACGAATAGCATACCGTTTACAAACGAATGGGCTAATCCAGGCGCAACACGAAACGACAGGGGATATGCTGTCCTTTCGCAGATACATCGGTAGCACAGAACCTGGGACGATATACATCCATACGATCGCGAATACTACACAAACGCAATGCAGAAAAATATCCGGCAGATACCACGCATTGTCGGAATCAATCTCATGCAAAGCCGTGAGCAAGAAGAAGATGTTTTTAATGAGAAGGAGGAGAGGTCGGCCTGGAAAGCGGGTTTGTAGCCTGCTACTCCTCACGTGGATAAGGGGAAAGGGGAAAGAAGAGAAAGAGGGAGGTGTGATGATAGGCGACGATGGTATACATTCATTCATTCATTCAGTTTATTTCGACAAAAGGAAAGTTTGCCTGGGTTGAAGGGACTAAAGGCAGATTACCTCTGCCTGACTAGGGTCCCTCCATCCATACATTTGCTCAGAAGCAGTGCAAAAAAAAATACATATTTCTCATTTTTGTCGGAGGAACATAAAAACCAAATTCAAAAACTAGAAAGCATACCTGAAGACATACAATTGAAAATATCACGAGAAAGCCAACACCAATTTGCCCCTAGCATGACAAAAATATCTAAAAAAAACTGACACCATGAGAAATTAAGTCAGAAGACAAAGTGCTATACTGAAATACGCATTTGAAAGAAAGAAGAAACTTTTACACAATATTACAAATGCACAAAACACTAAAAGAAATATTTGTAATAGAATATAGTTAGGGCACGGTACAAAAAAGGAAGTACACCTTAACTTTTTTCTTCAGACTGTTTTTAGCGTTACCATGTTCTAGAAGTTGACGGATATAGCTGTTGTTGTGTATTAGATGAGGTATTTGATAAGATAAGGTTTGATTTCCATAAACTGTCCTAAATAAAGGTAATCGAAAACGGTCGAAGCGTAGATCATAGGGACTTTCACTTGGGTAGCAATGCTCCATGTAACTGCCAATGTTGTTTCCTATCTCTTTACCAATATATAAGGTGAGTTTAAGATTGTATAATTGGTAGACAGTGAGTATCTGAAGCTTGCCGAAAAAAGGAGGAGTGTGTTCCCTAGGTTGCAGATTTTCTATGAAGCGTACAGCCCTTTTTTGTAAAACTAATAGCCTGTCAAGGTTGGTTTTTGAAGTAGTGCCCCAAATTAAAAGACAGTAATGTAGATATGAATGAGCTAAAGAATAATATAGCTGCAGCTTCAACCACTTTGGGACTAGGGACCCAAGTTTGTATAAAACAGAAATTGATCTAGACATATTTGCATGTATTTTGTTTATTTGTGGTGTCCAGCTTAGGTGCTGATTGAAAAGTACACCTAAAAAATTAAACAAAGGGACACGTTGAATGTCGTTATTTCTAAACCAGAGAGAAATTTTATAATCTTCACACTTGTTTTTGCTCTTAAATAAGATAAATTTAGTCTTACTAATGTTCAGTTTCATTTGATTTGAATCAAGCCAGTATGAAAGAGAGATCAAGCACTCGTTAGCTTTCTTCTCTAGATCTTTTAAAGAGCTGCCAGAGAAAAACAGGCTAGTATCGTCTGCATACATGACTATAGAAGAAGCTACTGGCACATGGACGATGTCATTTATGTAAATAATAAAAAACAGGGGGCCAGTATAGAACCCTGCGGCACACCTAGTTTTACTGGCTTTAACTGCGATTTATACCCATGAACATATGTATACTGTAACCTGCCTGTAAATAGCTACGTACTAACTCTAGGGCAATACCTCGAATACCATAGTATGGTAATTTGTTAAACAAAATATCTTGCTTAACCGAATCGAATGCCCTTCGAAAGTCTAAAAATATTCCCAGGGTGAACTCCTTGCGGTCTATATTTTTAGCAATTTGTTCTTTAATGCCAAGTAAAGCCATTTCTGTAGATTTCTTTTCACGAAAACTGAATGGCTCACTGACAAGTAATTCATGATCATCAAGAAACTTCGTTATCCTCGTTTTTATTACGTTTTCTAACACCTTCGAGAATAAGGGTAACACCGATATCGGTCGGTAATTATTAAAATCATTGATAGGGCAAATGAGTCACTGTACACACTGTTTTGCACGGGGACAGAGCACGCGCAAAAGTCTTTATGCCACAGATGCTCTAAAGACGAGTATCTAAACCTGTATCACTTAGAAATGTCAATAGGCACTTTAAACTTCGTTGGGCCTGGTCTGCATGCTCCCAAACACCCAAAATCTTCTCCTCCGAAAAAGGTCGGGAGTCCAAACGATCTACGACGCACTTAAGTGATTGTCTTTCGGTCGCGTACTGAGGGCACACGCACAGGATGTGGTGAATTGTCTCAGACGTGTGACACACACTGCAGTTAGGGTTTCGCTCCTGCCCAATCTTGCAAAGGTATCTTCGTGTATACGCAACACCCAGCCGCAATCTATGTAGTAATGTTTCCTGGTCTCTCTTATGCGGAATGGAAGCCGAAAAATACGACCAGAGTCAAGTCTGTAAAACGTTCCTGGCGATAATTAGGGTTTCCATAAGCGTGTCATAGATGTTTTCATAGATTCAGACAGCAAGCCATTGATGTCATATCGGGAAAATTGAATTGATATGACTTCGCCGTTAGTGTGGAGCTGCTTATGTCTAAGGAGGTGTATCGACGTCTTTGTGCAATTTGAGTAGTTGTGTGCATAGCGTGGTATTACCAGGCTCGTTGGCAAATTGGCATCAGGACTGTGGCACGTCGCGAGTTTTTTGTATCCTTCGTGCGAGCCGCCACAGTAGAAGCAATTGTAGCGAACCTGCTAGCAGTAGTAACTGCATACCCAATTAAGTGCAAGAAAAAAGGCGAAAGCTTGCACATAGACGCGCAAGGCTTCAAACAGCGAAACTGGACGATTCTGAAGGCTTATCTGGCTGCTTCTACGTTATTGCCAGGGTTTAGCTAGGTAAATCACGATACGGATATGCAAACTCTATAACCGACCGTTCCCAACTCTCATAGATCTGTAGCGCACTAGCGCGGCCTACAAGAATCCGACCAGGAAAAGACGGCGACGGCGAGGCAACCAGCAAGAGAAGGTCGCGCGTGTGCTTCTTCGTGTCTGTGTAAATGCTTCCAGACGAAATACATAATTTGTGGTCTCACAGCATCAACATTTGTCTGCCTGCTTCCACAAATTGGTGACCCGGACTTCACCTGATCGCTCAGCTTCCTGATTTCCGATAGCTTCAGCCGCTTCGCTTGGCCTACAGCTGCCAGGAACTCGAGCACCGCAGCCCTTCCCAAAGCCGACAATCATGACTTCTCAGCAGGTACCGTTATCATCGCTGCAGCCCCGCGAGCAAGGTTCCCGCTCTCAAGCTCTCTGAGTGCTCGTAGTCGGACTCGAAACTTTGGTTTATAACCGTGAAGTGATTGTTCCGTCGTCATCGGCTCACCTCGCAGTTGACCATGTATGACCATGTCGTTGGAGAGCTTCCGCCTCATACTGCTGGGGTCGTCCTCGATGTTCTATTCTCTCCTCCAGCTGATCATCTTTATGATCACCTTAAGGAGGCCCTCATCAGGCGCACTACCGACTGCGAACATCGACTACAGCAACTACCAACATTAGAGGACCTCGGCGATCGTAAACGTACTGACCTACTGCCTCGCATGCAAACCTTGGCACCTGATCTCGCTGCGTCTCCGAACACCGCCCTTTGGGAAATCTTTCTGCAGCACCTTGCAACACACGTCTGACGGGCGTCAAAACACCGACTACCCCGGTACCCTGGAGCGATACGGCTGAGCATGCATTTTGAGACATCAATGAGCCATTGGAGGCGCTGCCCTCCTCGCACACCCTAAATGCGACGCCCCAACATCCGTCATGGTAGACGCATCTCACACTGGCAGCCCATCGCCTTATTTTCCAAGAAGCCTGCCTATCCCGAGTACCGCTACAGCACCATCGGCCGAGAGCCACTCGCCATCTACTTGGCTGTAAAGCACTTTCGCCATTTCCTCGAGGGACGCGTCTTTCACAT
This sequence comes from Rhipicephalus sanguineus, assembly GCF_013339695.2. Lineage (NCBI taxonomy): Eukaryota > Metazoa > Arthropoda > Arachnida > Ixodida > Ixodidae > Rhipicephalus > Rhipicephalus sanguineus. Next base: position 66,833 of record NW_023615046.1, read on the forward strand.
GTTTATGGATCATAACCCACTGATGTATGCTTTAGCATCCACCAGCACTTCTTACGCGCCCCGCGAAATCAGACAGCTCGCCTTCATCTCGGAATACACGAGCGACATTCGCCACGTCAGTGGAAAAGCCAGCGCCGTTGCCGATGCGCTTTCTCGCGCTGCTATTCATGCAACACAACGCGGCCGAACGAGCATCGAGTTCACAGCCATGGCTGCCGCCCAGAAGAATGACGAGGAGCTCCGGCTGCTAAAAAACCACGGCACATCTCTCGTCTTGGCTGACGTCTTGGTGCCCGACTGTGACGTGCCCCTCGTGTTTGGTACGGCGACAGGACGTCCTCGTCCCTACGTACCTCTCCCGTTCCGTCGAGCAGTCTTTGATGCCTTGCGTTCCTTGGCTCACCCTGGCATTCGCGTCACACAGCGACTTATCACTTCACGTTATGTCTGGCCGAGCATTTGGTCACGTGCTTGCCTCAGGTGCCAACAATCTAAAGCGCATCGTCACATTTTCATTCTCTTGACACGTTCCCTTCCCCCGGACGCTCGCTTCAGGCACCTACACATCGACATTTTCGGCCCATTTCCTCCATGCGGGAACCATCGCTGCCTGTTAACCTCCAGTGACAGACTCAAGATGGCCTAAAGCGATGCCTCTTCAAAACATAACTGATGAGTCGACAGCCCGAGCGCTCGTCGCTCTGTGGATTAGCCGCCACGGTGTCCCTTCCACCATTACGACTGACCATGGTCGCCAGTTTGACTCAACAGTTTGACTCAACCAATCTATCTCTGCTCCTCAGTGTCTACCGCATCAAGACTACCTCGTTTCATCCCATCGCCAATGGAATCATCGAACGTTTTCATCGCCAACTGAAGGCGTCACTCATGGCTTCCACTATTTCTTCATCACAGATCGAACACCTTCCTTTCGTTATGCTTAGCATCCCCACGCCTCTTCGTAGCGACTTCTCCATAAGCGCCGCCGAGCTGACATTTGGCACCACTCTTCCAGTTCCAGGTGAATTCTTCAGTGACCCGCCCACGGCATCTGCAGACGTTTCCGACTATTCATACCATCTACGCAACTCTATGCGTACCGTCTATCTCTTTCGTGTACCGTCTATCTCTTCCTCTCTCTGCCTCGTTCTGTGTCTTTCTGTGTTCCTCTCTCTTTCTATATCTCTCCCTGTCTTCCTATCTTTATTGTCTCTATTCCCATCATCTTTCTTTATTTTTTTCTCCCTCTCTTGGTGAACCACTCGTGAGCTTTGCGATTTGCCAAATTTATGCGGCACATACCCGTTGACGATGATAGTTTTCTCATAGGCCGCACAGATAACGACCAGCCTAAGTGGCTTCGCTGTTAATAAATAACTTCACCACGAACTATAACCAACCATAAGTTTTATAAAGTAATGCTTTAAATACACACATTGTAAACATGACTCTCCGCGGATCCTTGACCACTGGTGCCATCGCCGCGTGCAGCGAGTGCAGGGCAGTAGCAGGCAGCGCGCAAACGAGCACCACGAGACACACGAATTTTATCCCAACAGAAGCGGCGGCCACGAACAACGCAATCACGCGATGACGCTTCTTTACTGTTGCGTGAAGTTGTAGCACGTCAACCGTAAAAGTGGCAGGCACTTCGGTGTTCCTGCCGATTACAGATATTTAAGCACTCACCATGATATGCCTGTTTGATTTCAGTGTTCACAAAGCATCATGTGACCTTTCCTTTTGGCTGTCCTTGACCGTCAAGATTGAAAAGTGCCGAATGAACAAGAAATTTCTTTTGGTGAGTTTCTCTATAGCAGCTTTCCTTTTGACCATGATATCGAATATGTGGAAACACGAAGAGAGACGTCAATGCTGGGAGTACACAAATTATAAGATTCATCAGATGCCACTTAAGAGACGCGAACAGGAACAGGCGCCGCCGTCTCATCCTTGGCGTGTAGTCCTCATCTTCTCCTGTTCTGATTCTTGTGGCAGGGGCTAGAGCTCTACGAATATAAATCAAATTAGTGTACGGGCTGCAGTTTCTGGCGTCATTTCTCAAAGGCAGAGCCGACAGCTACTTTTGGCTGTTTGCATTACTACGTGCGCGCCTCACTACCTACGTTAAGTATCATATTTTTATGAAAGCTAGCCATTTGAAGCTTTCGTCCCCTCAGAGCCCCTTTCTTATGTGTACTAATATTGTAATAATAATTGTCGGGATTTCGTGTCCCAAAAGCACTATATCATTGTGAGGGACGCATAAGTGGAGAGTTGCGCAAATTGGGAATGACTGGGGTTTTTTAATGTACACCTGAATTCAGGTACATGGGCCTCTAGCAATCCGCCTCGAATGACAGCAGCGTGGATTTGGTCCCCCGACCTGCGGGACACCCGTGGAGCACCACTGCCGCTATACAACTCGGCGGGAGACGTGTTAACCTATGCACGCTAAAGACATTAGCGGAGCGGAACTATGGTAGTACTCAGCGGTTTCGTTTGAATTTTTAAGGATTTTGATGCTTGCATACATTTTACGCCCGCGTATTTCGTGCGTTGTTTTGCAACTGATGTAAGTATCGCATGCAAATAATTGCCTGGGCCCCAGTAGCTATCTTGCGACAAAACCCTTAAAGTGGAATGCGTACCGCGCTGCATACGTGAAAACCACAGGGTGCGCCTTCTGTCTGTCAGTTTAAATACGTACCTATCATTTGCTCGGCGTTTAGTCGCTGTTAATTTCCATTCCTGCCGCTTTGCTTTAGCACACAATACCGCAGCTTGAAGGAGGGCACTGAACCAAATGTGATATCCTGCGATTAACCTCTCATCCTTGGGAGGGTCACGTTAACAAAGTTTCGCCCATCACTTTAATGCTCTTTCGTGGTGCTTCGAAGAAACGACGGCATAGCCATGGTCGCTTTTGGATGTTCATCGCTCACGCCATGCCTATCGCGCTCAGCGCCTTCTTTGGGACTGGTTGTTGCTGGTGTTCACTGAAGTTTTCTTCATTCTTTCGTTTAGTGTACTGTTGACGCTCGTTTGTGCACGCCTTTTTTTCTTTTTTTTTGCGCTCGCAACAATATTTCAACCACCAAATCAAGCGAAAAACAATATCCCATATACTGTGCTTCGTATGACAACTTCTGATTGCGACAATATTTCAGGGAACTAGTTTCATTGCATGTTATAGATGTTCCTACTTTCCCTGCATCAAACTGAACTCTTTCTTTTATTTTAACTTAAGCCTTAGGGCATACTCCCGCCCATAAAAAAATAATTGACTCATTCTTTCTGCTCTGTTATTTTGTCAAGCTCATACAATAGTCATAAAAGCATTGAACAGTTTTGCTCAGGCACTTGTAAAAATTTTTCCAGAAGCCTGCTCTTGAGCTTTCAAATCTGCAATGCAAAGTGAGTCTTGAAAAATACCCGCTTGCGAGCCTTAACAAAATATTTATTGATTCTTAAACAGCCGTTTGGTCAATCACAACGACATGAGTACCCGTACCAGCATCACGGGAATCACCGAATGTCAGTAAGTGCACCAAGAAAGCGATAATTTATAGCAAAATGCACATTCTGCACCTGAATAACTTGTATATCAGTAGCCTTGATATTTGCCTGACAGATACAGACACTTATGTATTACTGTAGATGTTTTGCTTTAATAAAATATATATAGCTTGGCTTATTCACTTTAAATGCCTCATGAACTTTCTAAAAATGAAGACTATTTTGCGGCACATCTATGTTATTACTAAGCCTGCCTAATATTCTCACAGCACCGATGTTGGCAAAACTACGATTATAATTAGATCCCTGTCACCACTTATTTATTTCTAAAAGTTTTTTTTTTATTTTTCAATGATAAGGTGGATGCAGCTGGCCCCATGGAGCCCGCACTGGTCGTGCCATTGTGAAATTTGTTGTGGTGTAGGTATATAGTGCCGCAACCCCTCAGTGAGATAGATGAGCAAATTAGGATGCACCATAAGTGCATTCAAGTAAACATGGTTTATGTAGCTTGGATAACCTATTACGAGCTATTAACTCATGCAACAGGCATTACTTTTGGTCACGCGCATTCTCTTGATGGCAAAATGCTTGCAGTTCAGTAATGCATGAATATTCCTGCCTGAGTCACAGGTCGTAGGTACATTTCTTAAAATGGAAAGTGGCATGACACTATGTAATGGTCACTTAGTACACCTGTAATTGGCGGCTAATAGCCAACTTGTGTAATATTTGATTCTCTGTGAGACTGACGTGAGACTGTGAGACTGACGTGAGACTGTGAGACTGTTGCTTTGTATTCTCCGCGTTTTTTTTAGTGAATCTGGCCCGAACTGGCTACATTGTTTCAAGGTGTGAAGTGGTGGAGAATAGACGCCGACAAATGCACTTGCGTGCATACTCTAAGGACCAAACGAAGTTATGCACACCTCGCTACCGAAGGCTCAAATAAGGCAAAAAAAATAAGGCGGGTAATCAGCAGGAGGCGTTCAATATACTTAAACCGGATTCACCAAATGGTCTTGGTGAACAGGTTAAAGCGCTGATCAGGCGCGTTATGCCTCCAGCAAAAAAAAAGTACCATTGGCCAAAGCGAATGAAACAATTCGGTCTCAATTCGTTCTTTCATTCCCCAAGAGCCTATTGCTTCCTCAAAGAAATGCTCCACTTGTAGCGTGTGTGAGCACTCAAGTAGTGACTGGAGGACATGCCAATCACACGATAATTCCAGGTGTCATGGATTCAATAGAAGCAATAAAAGGTTGAGCACTGCAATACAAAGTATGCTGTCAAAAAACAGCCTTGAAAAGAAATTCGTTGTGCTATCAATGAAAAGCTATATGGATTAGCTTCACAGATGACTGAAACACAACGACTTCACGTTTGGCAAACACAGTCCTTCTAATCGAATTGTCCAGCATATCAAGAAGTTAGATGCAACCAGCAGCCTATGCCATATTCCAAAATGCAGTATCAGCTCTTTCTGCGCAGACCGTGTACTTAGATTTAGGTGCACGTTAAAGACTCCCAGGTGGTCAAAATTTGCGGAGCCCTCCACTGCGGCGTCTCTCATAATCATATCGTGGTTTTGGGACGTTAATCGCCAGATATTATTATTATTATTATTATTATTATTATATTGTAGTAGTAGTAGTAGTAGTAGTAGTAGTAGTAGTAGTAGTAGTATTACTATTATTATTATACTTTCTGCGCAGAAGTTGCTATTGCATTTATTTCTGCAGCTCGAATAAAAGGCATTTTGGTACAAGTGGTGGTAAGTGATCAAGAGTTAAACACTGTTGGCCTGTCAGAACGCCCTCATCCACACTATCTACGATTCTATCTATGATTGCCACCCCAAGCCTTATATAATGCGTGAGGAATAATCTCAGAAAAGACACGCTCACAGTTGGTTGTGAGGTTGTTCACTGAACGTTTATCGATGTTTTTAAATGCAAAGCCTTCCTTAGCGAAATTCTGCGACTTTTACCGTCCATTTGAGCTGCCATTTTCTGAACGTATAGGCTTCTATGGAAGCTTCGCTACCAGTTACATTTACCTTGCATATTGAGCGACACGACTGTATGATGGACACAAATCACAGGTGGTAACATGATCATCATGACAAGCATTTCATGTACAGCATGATTGCAATGCCACGCTCATAATGCGCTCGCGGCCATTTCCCAAGCTTGGTATACACCAACACTGGTATTGTGTGACATGACTGTATGATGAACATAAATGGCAGGTGGTAACAAGATAATCATGACATGCATTTCGTGTACAGCGTGATTTACATGCCATGCTCATGGTGCGCTCGCGGCCGGTTCGCTAGCTTGATATACAAGGGTGTCGGAACGAAATGTGTTTCGTTTCCGTTTTAGTTTCGTTTCACCGCAAAAAGTTCCGTTTCGTTTCTCCTCCGTAACGAAAAAAGACGTTCCGTAACGGTTCGTAACGGTTTTTTTTCTTTGTATAAAAAAAGAAAGTATGAAAAGGTAAATCAATCATTAAAAAATCATTGGGTGGGACAAGGGTAAAACACGTTCTTCAGAGGAGCGGAAGTAATTGTACCACGTATTCCTACCAACTAGCACAAACCAGTATTATTTTCAAAGTCATGGTATTTATTTTCTCACAAGAAAAATACGAATGTTTTTATTTGGCTTAATTCTTTGTGTCAAGGGAGTGAGCACAATCTCAGAAGCAGCACGTCAATGAGTGTACTCTCTGATGTGCGAGACCGCTGTTCTGATAAAAAGATCGCCAGGCCTGCGTGAAACACGCAGCAAGTCACAGCGAAAGCTAGCAGAGCGGACTTTGTAGAGCCCGTTGTTATCTCTTGGGGCAAACTACAAGTAAACATGCAACGTACCCACTACGTCATAAATCGTCGCAATTTTTCTGAAGTAGCGAAGTTCCCACTATGCCATTTTCTTCATTCTTCGGAGAATCGCGGTACCCGCTACACATCTGCAAGGCATTATCTGCACTTTGTGCTGTGGCTGATAATGAAGAATTATGGCTGAGCAGTTTGCAGTGGGTGGGAAGGAGTGTTGCGGAATGGGCGCCTCCATTCGATTCCAATTCCATTCCGGGAATTAGAACTTGCCGCAGTTCCATTTCTTTCAATTCCTCGGAATGAAAAAACTTAGCCCATTGGCACTCAGGGAATGGCCTGGCAGTCCGATTCCATTCCTGTAATTCCTCAACGTAGGAAAGGCATCTTGATAGTTTTATCGGGTTAAGATTGAATGCCCCATAAAGCTGATGTCATCAAATGCATTAGGAACTGCAAAAGTACGCAAAACACGTTGCCAAGGTCGAGGAATAGTAGCTTGGCGACATATCTCGTGCAGTACAAGCACCCTACAATTTCCCATAGGAGCAGTTCTCCCGCTACCGATAGTATTTGCGTGGTCAACATGTTGGAACGAATGTGGTGTTTCAATATTGTTTAAGCTTAAATCTGTTAATGCTAAAATGACGACATAGCGTATTTTATGCTGACAAAAGCGCCTTTGCATCGAATACGAAACACTGGGCCGCACTGCCCGTCAGCACTCACGCTTGTCAAGCGCGCCTCGCAAGCATGGATGGGGTGAGTACTTTCTGTGTTCGCCTGTGCGCGGGTATGAAATGTCTTCCTTGTCGCAAAGGTTATTTACGTGCGTCAGGTACTAAACTGCTCGTGAGATAAAGATCAGGCTGTGCATAGAGTATTCGCCACTTTCGGGTGGGGGTATCAATGGGAAACCAACAGGCAGGTGTAATTTGTTCTCTCTTCGGTATCCGGGGGTAATCATTGTTTGTACTAACTTATGCCCCGTTTGTAGTAGGCGCGTTGCTTATAAATGTACCGTGCTTGTAATCAGCTAAGTCATTTTAAAAATACTGCTCTTGTGTTAACTTCCGAGGCTCTGACTTACTAACGTTTGAAGCTTGAAAAACAGCACGTAGACGAAAACGTCATCTATTTTCGGAAAAAGACGTAATTCCATTCCCATTCCATTCTTCCGAGCGTTGTCCCCATTCCATTGCGTGGTCGCGAAAGTGTGGAATGATTCCGGCGTCATTCCAATTCTGGTGAGGCAACTCCGCAACACTGGGGAAGCATTAAACCACACACTCTTTGCGCTATTAGCATTGTGTGATGACTGGTTGTTATTTTATTCTTCTGCCACCCCTATATTACATATGTTAACGTGATTTCTTGCCCGACATGACGCCTGTGTAGAGTATTTTTGCGATGGAGTTATAAGCACCAGCGTGAAACTGTGGTGGAAGACCCAACTGCCACGCCGAGGGCGCGGATCCTAGAAATTTATTTCTCATTTAATTTTTTCTTATAGCACGCGATAGCGGTCACGTACACCGACGGCTGCGGACAACTTTGGAGCCAATATCGGCTGTTGTGATCTCATAACAGCTTTTGCTGTAACAAACTTCAGCGCCGACAATGCCCTCTCCACTTTGGCCTGCTTGACAGGCGCGCAAAAGTCCACTTGCGTTAATATGAACATCTCTGGTTGCCACTGTTCTCGTTTTCCGCACAATTTCAACATATCTTTGCTTTGGATTTCCTGTCTGAGGTACGCGCTAATACTATACCCTGAGATATGCTCACATTGCATGAGCTCAGTTGTTCCGGATTGCGAAATTTTCTCGTGAACCGAAAAACGATAGAAAAAATTTCGGTTTCACTCCGGAACGAAATAATAAATAACGTTTCGGTTACGTTTTCGTTCCGGTCAAAATATCGTTTTTTTCGTTTTTCTTTTTCGGTTTTCGTTCCGTTCCGACACTCTGATATACCCCAAAATTGATGTTTCGTGACGTGACTGTATGGCGAACATAAATTACACGTGATAACATGAAAATCACGACGTGCATGTCTTGTAGGGCATCATTTACATGCCAAGGTCATGGTCTGCTCGCGACCGCTTCGCAGCTTGTCATGCACCAACATTGGTATTGCGCGACGCGTCTGTATGATGGACAGAAATTGCAGGTGGTAACATGACCATCATGACATGCATTTCATGTACAGCATGATATGCATACAACACTCATGGTGTGCTCTCGGCTGTTTCCCTAGCTCGATATTTACCAAAACTGGTATTGCGTGACGTGACTGTATGACGAACATAAATGACAGGTGGTAACATGATACTCTTGGCATACATTTCATGTGCAGCATGATTGACATGCTACGATCATGGTGCGCGCGGCCGGTTCGCTAGCTTGGTATTCCCCAAATTGGTGTTTACTGACGTGACTGTATGACAAACATCAATGACAGGTGATAACATGAAAATCATGACATGCACGTCGTGTGGGGCATGATTTACATCACACTGTCTTGGTGCGCTTCTGGCCGTTTTGTTAACGGGATATACACCAAAATTGGTATGGCATGACATCAGTGCGTGACGATCATAAATGTATACGCATGCATGCATAACAAACATGTGCTATATAGTGAACTTGATGTCGTAACATGAACGACTTCATTTGCCTCAAAGACAAACAAGGCAACGTATGCATATCTTCGAGGCTGCTTCACATTACATCGATTCCCAAAGTGCGTGGGATCTGCCAGGTTTTTTACAGGAAAACACACAGGAAAGATCACAGCTCTAGCACGCCAACAGAACATCTAAAAGCAAGATTGCCAAAAAATATGAAAGAGCAGCAAATCTGCAGGTTGCGCATTGCTGCCATCACACTGAAGCATGCCACACAAGGATTTAGTGCACCTGTCTGTGTGGGACTTGAAACTTTGCGTTAGGTGACGTTAGCTTAAAGTATATTAATGACGCCTGAAGGATTTGATGGGCAACGACTCATGTTGTGGTGGGTATCATGGCTAGCTAAGTATGCAGGCAAGAGCTGAAGAGAAATTACCCTTTCGAGGTAGCGTACGCTAGCATTGCTTCATCATCGCAAATTCCAGCGCACTGCAGCATATGCAGCTACTCCGTAACACAAATATTGTTTTTCCATCCGGCATACGTAAACAAAAAACCCCACATGGTGACTTGTGCATTTGCGTAAGACGGCTCGAAGTCGGAAGCAGTCTTCATTTTCTCCTCAATGTATTGCATTCTACCCTCCCCCCCCATGCCCCGAAAGCTTTCTGCGCCTAACGTGGTCTTGCACTGCCTCTGGGATCAGCCCACCTGAAGTAGCGACGATGTCGTGTGAAGACATCATCTTGTGAAGTCACGTTATGTGAAGTCGTAGTGACGTCACATAACCTGTGACGTCAATGCGGTCACTGTAATGACCTGCGACGCCATTAAGTCGATATAAGGTGACTGTTGACGTGACGGTGTTTTTTTGCATCGCTCGTGTTGACGCCGATGCCACCGCCGCAGAAGCCGACAGTCACTTTAAGCGGAGCACAGAAGTAAGAGGACGAAACGCGTCTGGCTGCGACTAAAGAAAATTCATTCATCGACCCTAGCGAAGTTTACTTGTAATGCAGCCCGTTAATTTCATTTCTTTTTCAAGCGTGTATTTCCAGTGCCACATTGACAAAAATTAGGAGCCAACGCGAACGGGGCCTTCTGCGAGCTAGAAGTCCCTGGGAAAAGCTCGTGTGGGCTTCACCGGGGCGTGCATTTCCTCACAATTTCAAATACTCAGAAACGCCATGAAGCGTGAATAGTCGTATTCGATGACGGTAGCAGCAAGTCAGGAGTGTGTCCTTCCTATCATCATCATCATCATCATCATCAGCCTGTCTACGCCCACTGCAGGGCGTAGACAGGCTGATATATATCCTTATAAATATCCTCTCACTAGTGAGATCTCCACATGGTGTTGGTCCCGTTAGTACGCTTGCTGTTCTACCTTTCGCTGTTATGTGCATTGCATGGAGCCACATGTTAAAGAGGGGCCAAAATTCGGAAGCTTTACACTACACAAAATTTGCGTACATCCAAAAACAAATGAGCTATGAAATTTTTAATATTCCGAAAGTGGATTTTAAAACGTTCGGCGGATATCATATATCCAATTATACTGAAAACTATAATGATATTCATGTCTGTGCATTACCGCGCTTTCAGCGATCTTAGTAAACGGGCGTTCAGCCGTTAGAGTTTAGTGACGTGTGCACTTGCTCGGTTTAAAATATTGTTGCCTCGTTGCACTTCCACGTAACAATATAAATAAATATAACAACGACGCCGAAATACCTGAGCTGTGTACGCGACGTCTGTTACAAACCAAAAAACACGAAAATGCCCGAAAAAAATGTGAAGGCTGGTACGTACGAAGCCTTCTTTTGGAAAATGTGTTCCAATATCGTCGTATACGTGAATGGACGTGATAATGTTCGTATCCGCTATTATTTTGTAAGTCCATCTCTTCAAATCTGCAAAAATAAGCCTTTTTTATTATTCCGCGATAAGCATATCGAGGAGGTCTCGCACGTTATCATGCTTTTCTAGATTAAACAAAAGCGTAAAGTATGTGTTGACATGTGCATGAAGAAGTCTTTTCGCCCTTTTATTACCTTATTAAGAAATTTCGTTTACATCTCTTCACGAATGGGTTAGTTTTGGAACATTCATTACTGAAATTCACAATTTGTATGCACGTACCATGCATCAGTGTTGCCAAGCGTATGGTAATTACCGTACTTGTAGTGTACTTCCGAAAATTTTCGGGCAGCGTAAGGTAATAGGGCGGTGGTATGGTTTATCTTATCAGGCGTAGGGTAATTTCCACTTTCGCTCATCGATCAGCGAAAAATCTACACGACTGACGCGGCACCTCCAAGGGCGACATTCCTAAACAATCCGAAAACTTCATCTTTCTTTATAAATTTGGAACTGTCTTAATTCAAATATCACCAGCATAGGGCAGAGGCGAAACATAATACGTCACATATCCCTGTGCTATCGTTGTTTTTTTCTCGTGAATGGTTTTTTCCCTCTCTGTCGCTTACCATTCGTCCGTTGCGTGGTTTGGCCTTTAAATTTTGCGACGGCTATTGGTCCTAGTTATTAAGGCGAGGGCCTTAGGTGCCTCATCAAACACGAAAAGTGACCATCAGTGTTAACGTGAGTGACAGAAAAATATAACTTGATTGTCACATCACCCCATGACGTCACTGTGACGTCACATAGCGTGACGTTAGATAATGAAGTCATCACATGACATTGTCGTTTGGTCATGGGTGGCCCGATCACGGAGGCACGCTCTGTGCAGAAAGCAAGCAATGCAAAGGCGGCGGCAGAAGGCAGAAATCAAGGCAGCGCAAAAGCACGCTAGATCAGAAACTATTCGAGGGCGGGGAGGTCATCATGCTTCATGCTTGTGATGCGCAAACTCACAACTACTTTATTCCATGATCATGGAAAAAGGTAGTTTGTGAGTTTGCACATCGTCCTGTGTTGTTTCCTTGTTCTTATGGCCGTGTCTACCTGCAGCGCATCACAAGCATGAAGACGTACCAACTAGCTCCTATTGCCACCTTATTATCGTGCAGATGAATACAATCGACTGAGGAGAAGATGACCATCACCTTCGAGTCATCGTAGGCGAATACTACAGCGACCACTCGATTTTTAGATGCGAAGTATCTTATGGCGGAGTTCAATCAGGTGGTGGTGGTGGTGTGTGGCGTGACCACCTTTACTGCGCATGCGCATACCCTCTCCACTCAACCTCTCCCCTCCCCTATCCACTACCCCTCTCCCCTCCCCTCTCCACTATCCCTCACCCCTACCCCTCTCCACTTCTCCTCTCCCCTCCGCCTTTCCACTCTTCCTCCGAAACGCGGGCTAGACATGCCGAAATTCTATCCTGCGCAACGCCGCGATGAGCACCAGCGCATGCGCGTCCCCTCCCACTCTCTCTCCTCTCCTACGCTGCCGCCCTCTCGCACGCCTGCCGACTGCGTTCCCCGCTCGCCCTGTGAGAATTAACGGCCACGCTAGAGGGAAGATAAAATGCGCGTGGCGTTCCTCTTCGCGTTCCACGACCCGAGGTCGGTAGCATGCCCAAAGAACGCCAACGGAGCGCCATCGTGCAAGTGCTCCGGCTTCGCATCGCCTCATGGTCCCCTTTAGCGGGAAATGGTGTAATTTTTTATAGGTGTTGATGGGTGGCTGCTCAAAGCGTCCCGTTTATAACGAGGTGGTGAGCTGCGTGCCAACAATGTTAAGCTATTATTATCACGCCATTTCGGCGTAATCTTGTCTAGCTGAATTAAGGTTCTCTTCTTTTAAAAAAAGAGACCTGATAAATTTAAAGCCCGACATAGCGTAAAATGTGGGGTAATAAAAATATTTAGGTTAACGTACGGTAATTTTGACCATGACGTAGGTTATTTTGTAAGCATTTGTTGGCAGAACTGCCATGAATACTATTCATATATACATGCAAGTTGCCCTGGAAGCAGCTGCACGCGTAAAATAGAAAATCCTTACTAACATGTAACTATTTAGTGCTTTCCAGCTCGGCCTCTGAGATGCCTTGATGAGTTGTACTGCATTCAGATTTCGCCCGCACATTTCCGTGGCAGCGGTACTTTTTGAGTTCTGCTGCCACACTACTCAAATGTTGAGAGGCTGAATTTCCATGTGACCGTAGGGGCTACTATGAGGCCATGCATGTTACTGCGCCAGTCTTGAAGCCGCCGCAGTTACAAAAGGCAACTCGACGATCATGGAGGAAGGAAAAACTAAGGAGAGGCCCTATCCTATCCCAATGCATTGCGAAAAGTGTGGCGGAAGTGACGTCAGATTTATGGGGCAAACAAACCGGTATGGGGCAACAAAACAGCAGACGCCCCGCGGCGTGCTCTCCGCGGTGGTTCGCTTCTGCTCGAATCTGTAGTCCCGGCGTAAACTTAGCGCGTATTGTGCGGTTCGCACGCAGTAAAATGTTGCAAGCAGACGTTTACCAGGCTGTTCGTGCGTGGCAGGCCCGAGCGCTGCGTGCTGAAATTCTTCGTGGAGCGTTTTCGTGCAACAGTACAGAAAGTACCGGCACGTGCCGTATTGAAAAACATTGAGCCCCTGCCTTATCGTATTCGAACTCACCTAGCAGTGACTTACGCGTTCTGCTGGGCGTTAGGCCTTTCTTTTCTTTTCTCGTAGCCCGATTTCCAGATCTACTGCCCGATTAGCGGTTCTTTGCTCGTGTATATGGAGTAACCGTAGTAGCTATTCGGCGCAACGCCAACCTATAGTTGGCGTAACTTCACGTCGAAAAGAGGACACCGCTGTATTGTATACGCGACTGTGCATGTAAAGTTTCTAATTCCAGTGCGCACACAACACAAGCACGCAGCGAGCGCACACCGCACAATACATATATCACGTAGTCCGATGACAACAACAAAAGTTTATTGCCCTATCGTTTGAACGACAAAGCCTCTAAATCGTACGATGTCGTCAGCGCATGGTATGTACGGCGCGTCAGACGCCAAAAACAAAATTTCACGTGTGTTCCGAGTTGACAAAATGAGTAACAAGCAGCAGAGCGCACATCCGAGAGCTTCGCACGCAAACACCATGCCAGCAATGAAGCGAACGTATACGTACACATGAAAAGTGACACCCGGTACAGTCCGCAGTGCACGCGATTTGCACAGGGTATACACAACAGGTGGCCATTGCGTAGCTTTCTTAAAAAACACACACAAAGAGCAGCAAGCGTGAATCCCCTACACCGCTTGCACGGCGAAAAAAACAAACAAAAAAAAAGGCTGCAAAGTTTCGCGATGCGCGCATGCGCTTGCAAACGTCGCGACGGAAATCGCGAAATGTTTCGCTGCGCCTTCGCTAGGAGGCGATGCGGGTGTTTGCGATGTGGAGGCTTCACGAATGTGACGTCAGGGCCTCTCCTTAGTATTCGTTCCTCCATGTCGACGATGACATCTCGTTTTTTTTTTTTTCAGGTGTTGCAGCGAAGACAATTGCAAAGCGTGTCACTAACTGGCTATATATTTTGATTAATATGTTAAACACGGAGCATTGAAGGGGCCCGGGCTGTCGTATGCTGTCGTCGTCGTCTCATGTCGGTCGGTGTCACGCAGGCAACACCATGTAAAGCACAGCTATGTATAGCATGGGGGGGGAAAGAGACGTGAGGTAGATGAGTGATGTGAGGGTGAGGATGGAAGGAGGAAGGGAGAGCGTAATGCATAGGATAGCCATGTGTGGCGTCACGCAGGAAAATAATGAATAGCATAGCCATGCAAGCGATGGTATGATAAGGGTGCGGGAAAGATAAGTGATGGAAACGAGGAGGGAAAGGAGGGTGGGACAGGGTAAAGCAAAGCATAGGTGTGTATGGCATCACGCAGGCAAAACCATGTATAGCATAGCCTTGTATAGTACCATATAGTAAAGAGTAGGATTTCAAATTTCCGAGAGTGCCTTCCAACAGGCTACACACCTCCTGAAAGAATCATGATACCCCCCTGGTGCCTCGAACAGCCTAAACTTCGTTTGACAGTGCCAGGGGTTCGGAAGAAGGCAGATCTCTCGTCGCCAGCTTTAAAGCAGCTGTCTCTGCTGATGCTACATGATGAATATGCAGACCACGTTAAACTTTACACGGATGGCTCTACAACTGTTAGGGGATCTGCAGGAGCTGTTATCTTCCCTGCAAAAGCCGAAATCTATCATTTTAGAGCGTCTCATAGGACTACGTCGACTGCTGTGGAGCTTGTGGCACTCCGCAGTGCACTTCGAAGAATCGAACCAGAGTTACCACAGACATGGGGCACATTTACAGACTCCAAGTCAGCCCTGCAGTGTCTGTCATCACATTTACGTCGTGGTGCACAAGACCAGCTAGTATTAGAAATTAAAAAAAAACGCCAGGCCTGCGCGGAAAGCACAGCACAGTCACAGCGAAAGCTCGACGAGCGGCATTTCTAGATCCCGTTATATACTCTCTTGTGGCTACTGATACAAGTACACTAGGAACGTACAACTACGCCACAAATCATAATTTTTGTGAAGTTGGGAAGCACCCACTGTGACATTACTCGTCATTCTGCAGAGAAGCGAGGTACCATATGTAAGGCATTACGAGCACTTTATTGATGCGACGGTTCATGACGATGAATATTATGGCTGATCTCTTTGTAATGGGTTAGAAGCTTTAAAGAACCTACTAGTTACGTAATTCACATTGTGTGACGCCCGGTCGTTATTTTATTCTTCCACCACGCTTTATAACATACGCTAACGTGAGAAAGAGATAGAGAAAGGGAATTAACCTTATTGAGACCCTGAGCAGATGGATCATGGGAGCCTTATGGGCTTCCTTGGCAACCAATAGAAGTGCACTTGCGAGGAACCCACTACTCTATAAATCATCATAATTTGTGAAGTAGGGAAGCAGCCACTGTGCTATGTTTCTTCATTCTGCGCAGAACCGTGGTACCTGCTAAACACCTTTAGGGCATTATGTGCACTTTGTTGATGCTGTGGCTGATGACGATGAAAAATTACGGCAGATCCTTTTGTAGTGAGTTGGAAGCATTCAACAACCCACTCGTTGCGCAATTCGCATTGTGTGACGCCTGCTTACAGAATTCGCGTTGTGTGACACTTGGTTGTTATTCCTCTCTACCACGCTACATTACATATGTTAATGTGGTTCCTTCCCGACAGGAAGCCTGTATAGGGTCATTTTGCAAAGCAGTTCCAAGCACAGGCATGGCTCTGAGGTTGAGTACTGGGGTGCTATGCAGTACTGGGTGCCCGAGCTTCTCGAGCACACCAGTTTCCTCCGAGCTCGCATTACGGCGGTCATGACACGAATACAGTGCGGAGCACGCGATAGCAGCGTTGATAAAAAGGGCTACAAGCACGAACATGGCGTCACATACGCATGTGCGGCATTGGCGGCGGTTTTCAAAGAAACGCCGCGTGCGAACGCGTGAGCCCCGCGACTCAGTCACATTTTGACAGTGTAGCGACGTCAGCGTGATTGTCGCGCTATCTTTTTGAAAACTGTTCATCGCGCCTCCCATGGGCGTGTTCGTGGGCGTTTGTCCTCTTTCAGGGAATTCTTTCGTTCCACCTGCAGCATGGAAATTTCCACTCTCAAAGGCAACAAGGGCCCACACGCAGCACTCTGGTGCAGCTCCTTTCGCTTCTCTGGAATATTGCAGACAAATAACAGGACAGGTCACTGCTATACTTACATTACATGTCTGAAAACTTTTCTGTAGTAACGAATCGGCAGAAGCAATGTCTCCACAAACAAGTAAATAATAACATTCTCGCCGCAAATCCCACCAGGGGCGCTTGCTTCGTGGTTGTGAGTGGTACATCGTGAGCGCGGTGAAGTTGAATGCGAGACATCATAGCCACCTGATGATCGCTGGCGTTGCGCCGTGAGCACTGCTCCTCTGCAAGAGCAAACGCGATGGGCGGACCCGATTTTCGCCGCGGGATCCTGTCAATCAAACTGCGAACTCGGGCACAAACTCGTTGATTCTGAAAAGGCCCCAGTTCAACTCGGGACTGCCATAGTGCCAGTGTGCCTGTCAAGTATTTCATGCAGTGGGCGGTACTCAGCAGCTTCATTGCATATAAAATAATTTGGTCAGCTTGCACTACTTCTGGAAGGCTGGCGCCATCGGAGGAGCTTGTGGTCACCTAGTTTCTTCGAGCTTATTACGAGGCTCGTCTACTCAGTATGCTTGGCCTGCTTCAGAGTAATGAGTTCGGTCTCAATATTCATGCTATTGATTAGCTAGGCCTTAATTAACATGGCAGTGAATAGTTATGTCTAAAATCGTAATGTTTAAAATTAACACAGCTATAATTAATCAGATTTCATTATCAAGGTCATCATTACCACTATTGTACCTAACATACTGATTATAGTAATCATATTTACCGTGTACTTGGCAAGTTCTTAATGAGCTTGGTTTGAATTAGCGTGCTCCTAATTAGCGTTGTGCTAATTAGCATGGCCCTAAATAGCTCAGTCTTAACTAAGATGATACTGAATGGCCCTGTATTGATTGTTAATGTCTCGACATAATTAACTCAGGTTCAATTCGCAAGGTCCTGAATAGTACAGAGGTAATTAGCATAATTCTAATTAGCACTATAATATTACCACGATCTCGGTTGTATCTCGGTTTTAATTACACACTTCTAATTAGCGTCGTGTAAATATAATGGTCTTAATTAGGTTGTTCTTAGCTTTACACGGTTCGTTAGCATGGTCTTAGTTTAGTACACGTGGCTTAATTAGTTCGGCCTTAGCATGATTTGGCTTAATCAGCTTCGTCATAGCATGTCCTGACTTAGCTAGGCATACCGCCCAGTCAATTAGCTTATCGCCCGTAAGAGGGCGATAAGCTTATCGCCAGTCAATTAGCTTATCGCCCGTAATTAGCTTATCGCCCCCCTCGTCCTCTTACAATCAGTAAGAGGACGAGGGGGCGCGGCGGCGGCCGAGCAACGCGCTAGAATGTACAGGCCGACCATGGTGATTATACACGTGGCCTCGACGATTGGGTCTAGCCGCGGTGTTGAAAGGCGCTCGGTCGGAACTACTCTCGCAGGCCACAGTGCTGATTATTCTGAAGGATACTTAGTGCAGACATTAAACGCTTGAAAATGGATTCAAACGGCCCGCGAAAACATAAAAAATACAGTTAGTAGAACTTTCTGTCACTTTTCTTGCATGGGTGCACTTCTGCACTCAGTGGAACGACAAAACATGAAAGAAGGTGCCTCTAGTTTGAAGGCACCACCCAACCTTCTCGGCCGCCCTTCGCGCTATGCCGCGTTCCATCGTAACCAATGGAACAGAGTGCGCGCTGAGGGATGAATTTCACCTTCACGTACTATTAGCTCGTTCAAAAGGGGGTGCCGCCAGAACTCGGAAAGATCCCGAGTTTCGCCAAATTCGGGCCATCCTGCATAGCACCCCTCGGCTCACACGCAGACGACCCAGGTTCGAACCTCGTCCCATCCTGGAAATATTTTCTTATTTCGTTTTTTTTATTTCGAGCGATAGTGGTTACGGACACCGGCGGCGGCGGCGGACAACTACGGCGCCAAAATCGGCCCTTGTTGTGATCTCATAACAGCTTTCGCTGTAAAATCTACCAGGAATTAAAGGACCAAAGGGCATGACATAACTTTTCAGTGGCTTCCAGGCCACTGTGGCATCGGCGGCAATGAACATGCCGATAATTCTGCAAAGAATGCTCATGAAGGTGGCGTGCAAGAAGCCATTCCATTATCACGAACCGATGCAGCGTCAAAGATTCGCTCGCTCGCACATGATCTAATGCATTCAATGTGGAATACGTCCGGTTTTCTGCATACCCGCCTTCACCGTCTGGATCCATCACTTCAACTTCAAATTCCATCCGGACTATCCCGATCCGAAACAATAGTGCTCTGCCGCCTGTGGCTTGGAGTGTCTTTCACGAACAGCTTTGCTTATCGAATCGGAATGGCAGACAGTGCTGCCTGTGCTCAATGTGGCAGCGAGGAAACCATTGCGCACTTCCTGTGTCACTGTCCTCACTATAGTCCCCAAAGACAACAGCTCTCAGCAACGCTAGCACGCCTCGATGACCAGCTGCTTTCGGAACAATCAATCTTAGAGTGCCGGAACGTTCTAGCTTCCAACCAGAAAGTGACGAAGGCGTTGCTGAAGTTTCTCCGCTCAACCGACCTCGTTAAACGACTATGATGATCCCGTGCTAGAGTGTGTGCGTTTCCCCCCTTTTTTTCTAACTCCTTTTTATCTTCTTTACCTTTCTATCCCCCTTACCCCTTCCCCAGTGCAGGGTAGCAAACCGAAAAACTTCTGGTTAACCTCCCTGCCGTTCACTTAACCTTTCTCTCTCTCTCTCTCTCTTTGAAGAAGTGAGAGGAGTCTCCCAGACATTGATTCTGAGACGACACATATAATCGGTGTCTGCCGAAGGGGTGCTACTGGTCAGCATTGCAGTCAATGAGGCCCCATGTGCGTGGGGTTTCCGGAAGAAGAATATGCGAAAAGAACAACACCCCGGGGACTGACCGATGAATATGAAGGGCCTTGATTGTTCTTGAGCATTCTGGAATATCTGAACTTCGGCTTTGAGCCACACCATTTCGTCCCACACTATTTCGGCGGAGTCAAAAACAAGTTCACCTCACATCCACCTTTCTCGTGGCAACGAACGATAATACTATAGTAAAATTTCTCCCTGGGCAGCACCTTCCATTTGAGTACTACATACGGTACTAGCTTTCTGCGATCGGCAGTGATGCAGAGCATCACTGGGCACCTTGACGTTCGGCACTGTGCCTTTGAGATCTATGGTGCCATTCTCTGGCGCATCGAACCAGATCGGCGTTTGGTCCGCGTTCCTTAGCTTGGACAGGTCCAAGCCGTGCTCTCTTCGAAGGCTGTTCATGAAAACGGTGGACCCTTAAAAACTCGTTCTCGTTCTCACTGGCCGCTTTTGTCACAGTGTCGTCCTGCCCCGAATAGAGAGCGCGTGCCTATTCATCAAGCACTGCAGGTACAACCTACTTGCCCTAAAGCTCGCGAGGAGAATGTTATGTGGCAGGTAATAACAATGGCTTTCCCGCCGATCATCTGCGTTGACGCTGCCTAGTCATTTTTTTACTCGTGATGTATTCCGCAAGTTCCTTTTCGAGTTTTCTAAATATCAACATCTTCGCGGAATTCTTCTCGGTTTCTGTTTGCTCCAGCAAGCTGTCCTTCTGTAGCTGCACCACCAACACGCACTACTCGTTCACCTCAAATTTGCATCCAGCGGCCCGCTTGCTGGCTTCTACAGCGTAAGCCACGACTTTCACCTTGAAGGCCGCGATGTCAACAATGCAATCCTTGAGATGTTCCTACGGCCTTAAATGATAACATATACTCGTTGGGATGCCAACTCTTGGCCCCAGCACGCTCTTTGGAGCACACCCGGCGTTCACTGGCTCCCTAAAAGGAACTACAGTCGAAACCAGCGATAACATATACTCGTTCTGGGATGCCAACTCTTGGCCCCAGCACGCTCTTTGGAGCACACCCGGCGTTCACTGGCTCCCTAAAAGGAACTACAGTCGAAACCAGTGATAACGAAATCCCGAGGGAACGAAATTCTCACTGCAACGAAATATTTTCGGAGCACCGGCGAACGCCCATAGGAGTCAATGAATTCCGTAACTCGCGACTACGAAAGATATTCATACCGCAGTCCCTCATTAACGAAATTTTTGAAACACGAGTGCGCAAATAATCTACTCTCGCAACATTAACTACATTCTAAAACTGCTGAAATCCATTCATGCTACACTTAAATTGTGCAAAACTATCGCTACAGCGCACTTGAGAAGCAGCCGCCACCATTGGTTACAAAAAAACAAAGCTGGCGACAATGATGATGATGATGGCTTGCCGAAACACCTGCTCGTTATCGCGGACTATACGCAGCCAAATCCACATTCCTCATGGAGTTTCGTTCGTTGGCTTGGCTCTGTGCTTGGCTTTGTCGGCTTGGCGCGTACATGGTCGCGTGTGTGGAGCCATTTTTGGAGAGTTTGCTTGGTCGCTTGGTGCAACGTGAACTGTGCGTTGCGATTGCTTCGTCCGATTTCACTGCCTGCAAAGATGCCGCCTCTAACGAAAAAGCGGAAGTTCATCACGCTGGAATATAAGGCTGCAATCATAAGTGAGGTGGAAAAGCGCAGGAAAAAAATGGACATCGCTGAAGAATTCGGCGTTGCGTGCAGCTCGCTGTCCACGATTCTGCGCTGATCCGCGCTGATCCAGCGTAGCCGGAAGAAGGTTCGCCTGTAGGCTCACTTGATGACGGTACTGGTGACAGCGCAGTATCACCGTCACTTACCAGTGCATGGAGCGAACATTGTGCCGTGGCAAACGAGATTCCCGATCGAGAGGCATGAAATTGCTGCGTGGTAAGGCCCGCCGCAGCAAACTTACTGACCTTCGGAAATGAAATGTTTTTTTGTGAATTCCCTGTCTTTTCTGCCGCATTCTCGCGCCAACGAAATTCCCGCAAGAGCGAACTTTTGTGCTTTCCCCGCCGATTTCGTTATTGCGGGTTTCAACTGTACTCCTAAATTGTCCGCGCTTTCGTGGCACGTTTCTGGCGGCCGACTTTTCAGCCCTTCGACTCTGCCCAGCGATTTTCCCATTGCCGGGTTATGACACCTACTATATGATGACGTGCATTGCAATTCGCTTCGGCAGTTCGCTGCATGAGGTGCTACAACGACGTCCGCTCAAGCTGGGCAAGACGCTGCTGTTCCTGCCCAAAGCAAGTGAGCCCACATAAATTTTACATTTTTCTGCAGTGAATTCGTCTTTCTGAAGAATTTGACATAATGCACTGAGCAATCGTTCAACGCTACGTAACATTGATATATCGAATTGGGTGACACACATGGCCAATCATCTTAACACAGTAGATTGCGGCCCAAACTATCAATCTATTCGAACTTCTGCCGCGTGTAGATCTCAAAAACTCGAGCAATGGAAAATCACTGGCACAACTCATCTTTGACACTAAGAGGAAAACGCATCAAGTTGAACAGGTTAGCGGTGTACTGAACGATATTGGTGCACCTTGCAATGGCGAATGCTCATCATTCGGCGGAGGTAAGGCTTAACCGCGAGATTGTTTAAATTTTCTATTATTTGCGAACGAATCGACGGGCACTCGAGACGATCGCCAATCGCTCAGTGTGTTTAGAGAGCGTGAGCACTCACCCTTCACATCTTGCAATTTTGGTGCTCTGGCTAGCCTCGTTGAAAACTCCCTGTAATGAAGGAAAAATGTAAATGTTCACAGACGCTTGTTCAGCCGAAATAGTATTAGATTCGCAACATTTCCTTACACGGAAGTAACAAAACGATGTTCACTGTGCTAGCGGTTCACTAAGTGAAAAAGAGTCCTTAAGTTGCGACCCATTTATTTCTGTGCCCTCCGCATCACGCGGATAACGCGTCTCTAGCTCATGTGATACATAAGCAACTCAGTAAATTACTTACTCTGAAACAGAACAATAGCGCTGCGTAAAAATTATATTGCCCCCGTAAATGTCTCCATTTGTTTATACTGGAAATTGCAGGTTGATATGTCACTCCTACTATTATTTAGGACATTTCATAATGCGCACGCATGACCCTCCTTAAAGCCTCTGAGGGTACGAAGTTTTATTACGACGTTCCGCATGGCTCTGCATGGTTTTTATGGAGTCCGCAAGCGAAGAGTCTAGTTTCCTCAGGCTGCCTGTGATGGCATTGGCCATCAACGCTGGATCACCATGCAATGGAATTAGGGGACACATGTTACCGCAAAAAAAGAGATGCTCACGAAAGAACGAGTATAAATAGGAAATTCCGGGTGCTGATTTGCGCCCGATCTTTCTGCTTCCTACTCTTTGTTTGTTAAGCTTTCGTTTCTTTGTTCACGCCAACAAGCATACCTTCAACATCAATCAACTCGTCCGGCAAAGACTCTTAAGGGGCCCTCACCAGGTTTGACAATTTTGAGCTGACGAGCGCAATGCATGCACAGGGCGTATATGCAGAAAAAAGAAATATTTAGGAAACCCGGAAGTACCGCGCGTGATTCGGAACGCGCCCCGTGTGTTGCGAAGCATGCGTGGCTGGCCAGAGCCGTATATTCCTTTGGCTCTGGGCTGGCCGGTTGGCCCCTGCTGCCGCAACACACCGTGCGTGGCGACTGCAGGAGCGGGCCAGCCGGCGTGGCGTGACGTAGCTGACGTCACTTCACGATGGGCGCAGGCCTTGTCAATTATAAGGAGATGTTGCCTCTTTGCGTGCCATGGCTTACACTGCCATGGGATGCTACTCGCGGCGTCTCCATCGGTCGCTATGAACTGCGGTCTCCATCGCAGAGCGCTGTTTAGCGTGACATCACACCAGCTGTGCTCTTTGCGTCCTATGGCGTGGTTCTCCTCCAGACCACGGCGTTCGCCACTGAGGGTCGGAAAGGCTGCCGCGATGTTAGCGCGGCTTGCGTGAGGTGAGGAAAAAATGGTTTTGCGCTTTTATATAACTTCCCACTGATTTGGAAATGTAAGCTTAATGTGTACGCGAGACAAAGTGCATGCTGGGGCCTATTTTTTCTCAAATGCGCTTTTTACTTTGCTGTAGATATGCGCCTCCTATATTAACCCATTTAGAAGTGCGATGTTTCTGCGAGAGATCCGCATGATCTGGAAAAGCACTACGCAGTTTGCGGGCTGCAATGTATGATGGTGCTAGCGAAGGCCATAAAAAGTCAACAATTACTGGGCCGGGCGCGACGACGCTCGGGCCTCGCGCTCCCTGCCGCAGAAGAAAGATCAGTCGCAGCCAGGCCTTCGTAATGTAAATCTGTTTTCTTGCCGCCTCCGTGTTTTCTCTGAGGACTCGGCCAACTACTGGCCCTGTGCCGACCATGTATATGTTCACCATTTTGTAAGTTAAATTTAAGGCAGGCGACAAAAGCAGCCCGTTTCGAAGCAGTATCTCGAAAAGCAGGTATCGGTGCTTCCTTGGTTTGTGAATTTCCTTTTCGGTGTAGCATTCTTTCTCAAGATATAGGCACCGTCCAGTGACCATAGGGAGCTGCGTTTGTCGCACTGTCCCGTGCCAAGTTCGATTACATTGGCCGTTAGGGGCATGCAGAAAACAGGCGCGCGCACACGTCTCCCGTCTAGCCCGGCCACAATCCGCCCACTCATACAGGGAGGGACACGCGCGCATCGCGTTCCATTTTGACCAACCCGACTCATTATGACTTGGTTTATCCGCTAGGCTTTGCGTTCTGGCGCTGCAGTCGCACTGGATAACTCGACTGTACGGTGCCTATAGCGAACTAAAAAACACATGTACAGGTTCGATCAAATTTTCCTGTGGCCACTGTACCGACTATGCCATGGTATAGGGGGAGTCCACAATCTTACACCGCCGACGGACGCCACCACCGTGTTGCCCAACAGTTGCGCAACGCGCGTTGGTGCGAAACGTGCAACTGTTGCGCGTTGACGGACGGACGCCACCGTAGAACGCCCCCACTGCACGCCGCTTGGCGTCTCCATCGACTTGGTGTCTCACCGTCGACTTGGCGTCTCCATCGGTCACAATGCGTGGCGGTCTCAATTTCTGAGCGCGGCATTGTATGACGTCAAAACAGCTGTGCTCTTTGCGTCCCATGGCTTTAAACTGCCACGGGTGTCTATGCGCGGCCGTCTCCATCACAGAGCGCGTGCTGTGCTGGGCGGTGCTATGCTATGGCACGGCGAGTTTTTTGCAACACCACTGCTGTCTTTACGATTTGAATAATAGCTTCGCCGTTAAAGTGGGTGGATAGAGCGTGCTCCTGTCGTTTCGTGCCTGTGCTTCATACTCATCTTTTGCGTAGCGGTTAGAAGCGGTCGCCCCTGCTAGCCCAGTGCACCGTTGTCCTAAACTTGTGACTCCCATGGAGCCAATCGGTAATGCAAATTTCAAGGCTAGGATGTAGCGCAGCGCTATGTCAGAAATGCACGTCTTTTTTTTTCGATAAGTGACGGTTTTAACCACCTACTCCTGTTCTCCCTTAAATAAACGAGAGGCGATATTTTTTTCTGTATTTAGCTTTGGAAATTATGGTTCTATTGTTCCAACACAGACATTGTTACTCTCCCACTTGGTTCATTCTTTGGAATTCACACTTACCTTGAAATTAGAAATTTCACCGTCGACTTGAATGCCTATTGAGAAATGGTCGCCTTGTTTAACACGGGCTGTATATGTCCCAGAAAACTTCGAACCTTTTGCTTGCCCATAGGTTTCGACGAGGCCACCTTGTTTTACTTCTGTGGCGATAAAATTTGTCGACTGCTGTATTCCATCTAAAGAAATTTGTACTTGACTTTTCCCGACGCCACTAAAAAAAAGAACCATACACGTATACGTTTTACGCCGTTCAGCGTAGGTGACACTAATCAGAAAAAAAGCACCTCGCTTAAACGTGTCACGGCATCGAAAGGATTGAGTTGTTTTAAGAACTTATGCCTGCAAACTTTATTAAAGGCACACCAACGTAAAAAATGCTGAGCAATAAAGAACAAACACCTTCATAGGATTTCATATTGCAAATTAATAAAAATGGTACAAAGGCAAACTATACTGTCAAGCGAACGACAAATGCGCCTAGGCTTCCGTCTAAGACAGAATGGAACAAAAATAAATGATCTCTATAAATACCGTCATGTTGCACTAGCCGTCGAGAAAAAGGCAGCCTCTAAACGTTATTGGGTGAACGTGAGTTCTTGCAACGCGCATCATGTGTTTCAAAGCGGTTGCAGCAGTTTTGGTGGCAGTGACCGCGATACACGAATGTTTATGGGCACAAGACTAATTTTAAACATTCGGACCCTTAGTAAGGTGGCAAATTGGGCTAGCTGGAACGTACTCGCCATGTTCAGCGCAAAAAAAGGGACACGAAAACACAGCGCTTGTGTCGTGCACTTTCTTGTGTTTTCGTGTTCCTTTTTTTTGCGCTGAACATGGCGAGATTTGGACCCTTCTCCGCCGCACACACACGTCATTTCTCTCAGCAGTACCTTACCAGATCAGGACGGACAAGGGCAGTAACACAATATTTCAAGCTCCAGATGTCGCCTTCCCACGATTGGTATGTAAAAGTTTTTTGAGCAAAGTATGAATTGCGTCCGCTACGTAGAAGCTACTTTATTTCGAGGGCGAACAGCGTACGAAAGCTCAATGGTGCGTTCAGCACACTGCGACATCGCCAGTATTATGACCTGTTCAGCGGGCCCCCACGCCATGTCCCAGGCGCTGTGACCATGCCCTAGTAACCATAACGTCAACGATGTTAGTGTTGTCGTCGTGGTGCCGACTAGCAGCGACACCTGGCAGCGGCTCCACTTCGATTCTCTGGGTTGGTTGTCTCAAGTCTTGCGTATCCGCCGCGCCGCTTCGAATGATTTGTCGGTGCTCATCAGCGCGTGATAATTGGAAGTGACGATCTCAACTGCATTATGTGCCAGCACGTCGTGAAACAGTTGTGCGCGGCTTTTTGTTAGGTGTTAGTCACTGGACTGCTTACTTTTGTGGATAGGATAGGAGCGCCTGTCTTGTACGCAACTCCTCTGGAAAGCGCAGACCGGCGGCAGCGAGTCGCACGCGGCAGCGGCGCAGTGCACGGGAGGTGCCGGCTCCGATACAGTGTGCTAGAAGGGGTCAGTGGAACGAACTAAGAACGAACGAAGCGGCCGCGCCGCATCGCGGGTGATGCTCCGGCGGGCGATCGTAGCGGCGGCGCTGTAGTCACATTGTACTGAAGCTGTGGAAAGCGTCTGCATTTGGCGCGCGCGCGTCGCAGCCTGCGAAAGCGTGTATATGCACGTTTTGAGCGCGTTTAATGCATTGCTAAGCTTTAATCGGTGTCTCAACGCCTGCTACGCGCCGTGCTGCACGAGTGAATATGCAGGCGTGACAAAATTGCGCCGAGATATTCCCTGTTTTTGGAGCCTGCCGGCCCCCAAAGAAGGCGACAATCGGATTTTGCACCTAGCTGCTGACTGATTGCTGTGCGCTTTGCAAGCAACACTTCGAGCCGCGCTACACTATAAGTCACTACGAACACTGACTATGAAGAAATAACAAACCAGCGACGAAAGCCTACCATTCTTCTGCCGGCAGTCTCTACGATATCCAGAGCATTGATCCTATATGAGCTGCAATGCGCTCGACCGTTGCATGAATAACCTGAGTACAAATAACTCTATCACAGCATTTACATTAGTGACGGCTGAGTTCTGCCAGTTTTGGTCTGTTTCTTCAATGGCGAAAGGCTATCTTGTTTCAACAGCGTGCTTCCGCGGTTACAACGCATCGGTTATGCGACATCTGAGTGCTTAAAATACCAGAAAGCCGAGCCAAGGAGCCGAGCCGAAGGCGCGCGTTTACCTCCGAGGATCAAACTTCATGCACCAGGGCTTATCTCAAGCATCTTAAAATGCGCAGATGTAAATATATCCCGTATGTATTATCATAGGCGTGCGCAGGGTTCCCCATCAGGGGGGAAAAGGGTCATCGCAGCGCCCCCCCCCCCTATTCTAATCAATGTATGGGGCAGATTTTGCGCCCCCCCCCTCTTAGGTGATTAGGGGGGCGGCCGCTCCCCCTGCTCCACCTGTGCGCACGCCTATGTGTATTATAATTTCATTGCTTTATCTTGAAGGGTCAAAAGTGAAGCCAGGAGGGGTGGTGGTGCTCGCTTTGCGATATTATGTGTTTATATATATGTGCATATATATTTACAAGCACAAATATGGGCAGTAAAGTCTCACCTGCCCACACGGCGCCATAAAAATATCGCATGCAACGCCTCCGCGGACGACCGTTATCTGTACCGGTCGAGTTACCTTTGACTTCCAATAAGCTTTGCCAACGCGCAGTGAATGTTCGGCGTGCTTTCAGCAGAATATCAGCACACAACTTTCTGAGCGCCGTTAAATTCCAATGATGCAGCTCAGTTACTCTGAATAAACTAGACGCCGAACCACCACTAGAAGAAAGCATTAAAACAGAAGAAACAGAATAAGCGCACGCTCTTTCTGTTTTCCTCTGTCTCTTTCTTCTGGCGGTCGTTCGGCGTCTAGTTAATTGAGAGTATGTACTAACTACCTGGAAATGAGTTCGGATCCATTACACCGAGATCGTGAATTCTCACGGTCGGTATCGCCCGTTTTCATTTTTATATTTTGCGTACTTCCAGCACGCACTTCGGCTACAAGAACTGGTTTGCAGTGAACTTCTTCCCAAAGGCATTTATTAAGCAAGCTTCCGTTAAAAGCTTTGAAGTTTCGTCGATCAAGGCTTACGACGACAAGTCCTACGCTTAATAATGATAGAAACGCAACGAAAGCCGCATCAGAAACAGTACCGATTAGCCGGGTACCGCCGACGCGCCCAGCAGTTCTTGCTCGCGGCGCCGCGCACCTTCAGTACCGAGCGACTGCAGCGCCGCCGCTTCGGTCGACGCGGAAGGCATCAGGCGGCGAGGCGCGTTCACACCACTCGACAGCCCTAGTACACTCTAGCTCCGATGCGCCGGCTGTATGAGATCACTGATCCTCGCGCATGCACAGCACGGCTCTTGAGGGGCCACGCGAAGCTGGCTTGGCTAGACCAGTGTAGCTAACGCTACAAAAATAGGAGGGAGCACGCGTGGCGTTCACAAACCAACCCACTCTAGAGTCGCTTTTTTTTTGCGATAGCAATTATATGGAGTCTCGGCTGACTTTGCCGTCCCCGTCGCCGCCGTCATGCACCCTATACGTCTATATATATATATATTATATATTATAATATCAAAGCCACAAAGAAAATATTCAGAAATACTTTCGGACGCGCGGAATCGAACGGGCGACCTCTCGCTTTGCAGCGCGCGGCGTTACACGGTTACGCCACGAACAGTGCCATCTTCCTGCTAACGGCAAGCTATTTATATACACCATTTACATCAGCATGCTTTCTTAGTCGCCACATAGATGGCGCGATGTGCGCGCCTAGCGTGCTTTAAAGATCGTCGCCCCGCTCCTGCGAACGCCGCTGCTCTTCGGCTTACAGGGCATGGTCGCCTCCGTGCGCTTACCTCGAGGAAAGAAGGGGAGGCCGGTCGGGTTGAGCGGCGGGTACGAAGGTCACTTCGCTCGCTGCAGCGGCCGCGTTTGCGAAAGGAGCGCGCTGTTCAAACAGAAAGAAGTAACAACTGTGAGAATTAGTTCGCGCTCGTCCTATGTGTACCTGTTCGTTCGTTTCGTGCGTCCTGCTTTATGCTTGAGCAGTGCGCTTCAAGTGTCGAGCTGTGACGCATTAGTTCGCTGCTCGTCTGTGTGCGTTCTTGTTGTGCGTCCTTCGGGCTCGAGCGACGAGCTGGCAATTTCGAGCTGCTTTCCGCTCTTCGCGTTACATTCCAATTTATTGCTATCGCATTCATTGCTTCGCCGTTGCTGCGAAACTGTGACTTTTTTCCTCCGTGACTACACGTGCGCGCCTAGCATACGAAATGACAGCTAAAACTCCCGTCACCGTTTTCTGTGGCCACGCGATCAGATGGGGTCCTTTCGGGGCGTGACTGCGGGGGATGACCACGCGGCGGCGCTGCTGGCGCTACAAAGTGGCGGGCGTTGCACCCGTTTTTAGCCGCGCTCATTACTGGTCATACTAATCAATATTACGGATATTTATTCAACCTCCGTAGCATTATCAGCGGTGAATTGTTACGAGGGGGTCGATAACTAGAGGTGGACGAAAAAAAAAACGCGACATGCGTAAAATTGATGTCACAGCTCCTTTACCGGGCACAGTTTACGAGCGTTCTGGTACATTTCGTTCCTTATAGAGTCATGTCTATCCGGAGTTCTGCTTCACAAAACGCAGCCCCCATGAGAATTCCAAGGTAAAAGATGTCACTTAAGGGAGAGTATAGACCGAAATCTGACATTAAACGGCCTACAGCAGGCGTATTGCGTGCTTGCAAGAAATGCTGTGGCGAAGTTTGAAAGAGAACTGACTGTTTGAAGGTAATTTGTTTTGAATTTTCGAGTCCACAATCCATCAGCGAAACGTGATAAGTAATTCATAATTAAAGAAATTAGGGCCGCTTCGTACAAGGGGTGCCAGGCCTGAGGGAAGTGCGGAGCTGGGCAGGCTTCTTCGTTTCTCTTCGATTTTCTCTTTCTTTCCCCGTATCTTTCTTTCTTTTGCTCTTTTTTTGTTTTCTTCTATCTTTTCTCCTTGAATATATTTCTATTCATTTCTTCCCTCTCTTTATCTATTTCTTTCTCTTTTTTGCTGTTTCAATTTTCCTTCCCATTTTTTTCTTTCTCTCTTTTTCTATTTCTCGCTTGCTCCTCTTTTTTCTATTTTTATACATGGTTTTGCCGGCGTTACGCCAAGCTACGACAGCATACGATATCCCGGGCTCCTAAAGTACTCCGCAGTTATTATTGTCAAGGCGCTCGAAGAACGAGAGAAAGAAGACTTATTGGCGCGAGGACGCGCTATTCGTGAATTTACCTGCGTTACGCCGAGCCACGACAGCATACGATGACAGCATACGACAGCCTACGACAGGCCCGGCCGCTAATGTGCTCCGCACTTAAGTAGTGCAGCTTCAACAGACACTAGAAAGGAACGCAACACCACCCGTATTCTTTCTTAGTCTCCGTTGAAGCCGCGCTTTTTTTTCATTATTAACCTACACCAACACACCCTAATGGAAATTATCCGACACGTTCGGAACGAGAGCTGCAAGAGGCGTGGCGTTGGAGATGTGTACGCAAAATATGACAACGTTTTTTCGGGAACGCCGCCGCCGGACGATAGCCACCTCATGTAATGCGAAAAAATTCAGGAGCCCTTCCGCTATCGGGAAAATCCGCTAAGGGAAGCTTAGTGTGACCTACTGCCTTTCTTTCTTGTTTTCCCTATTTCTTTCTCTATTTCTTTCTTTCTTTCTTTCTTTCTTATTTATTGCACAATGCTTCCTCCTAACGTAAGCGTTCAGTTTTAATATAGAGGCGGCCGTCCAGGAGACGCTGTATTCGGGCTGCATCGGCATGGTGTCTTTCTTGTTCTTTCCAGCGTTGAACTAACAGGGACAGTTGGGCGAGTTGTTTCATATTCATACTTGAATAAAGCGCGAAAGAACCGTGCCACAGAGAAACAAAGGCGAAATGACGACGCGCTCGACATGTCCCCGTCGTTTTTCTGCGTTGTGGCTTTTAGATGCGAAGCATCCTATGGCGGAGTTCAAACCGGTGGTGTGCGGCGTGACCACCCTTACTGCGCATGCGCAAACCCTCTCCACACACCTCCACTCCCCCTCTCCGCTTTCCATCTCCACTTCTCCTCTCCTCTCCACTTCCCCTCTCTTCCTTTCCCCCTTCTCCACTCCCCCTCTAAAACGAGGGTTCGACATGCAGAAACGCTGCCGCGCATCGCCTCATGGTCCCCTTTAGCGGGAGATGGTGTTATTTCGCTCCTTTCATCACATATAAACTTCCAGTGTTGGTCAGCCTCTAAACGGCCCAACGAGAGACCAGCACACGATAAAGGAAATGCGGGCTAGAAAGTGAGTTTTCTCGAAGTCGGATAAATGTGCGATTCCTGATATCGACCTTTTGTGTTGTCCAGGAGATCGCTTTCAGTTCGCCAACAGGGAATATTTCAGTGTAGCGCCCATAGCAAGGGCACTGCTTCCCAATTTTAATCACAGCGGAGATGTTACAGCCAGGCTTCAACCTTGCGTCTCTGTGGTCGCAGCATAGCGAAACGGGTGTGCATACTATGTGCCACTGTAATTGGATAACCTCCACTACCTCCCTCCGGTCCACTAAAAATGAAGAAGCTGTCTACGACTACCTTACGGGTATGTGCCAAGCAGGTCCTCGCATAACCTGGCCATGTATAGTATACTAAAGCAAGGGGGGTGGATAAAGAAAGTGAGGGTGAGGATAAGTGATGTGAGAGTGAGAAGGTGGGACGGCACAGCTTAGAATGGCGGAGGCGAGTCTAGGAGGGAGGCGAGTTGGAGGTTGGACACATGTAATCGGTCAAGTGGAGAGGAGGTTTCTTAACTGCTAAACTTTCCTCATCTCCGCTCTTCGGCTGTCCGTCCGGCTTATGAGCGGGACTATTCATTTAGTCCCGGAGCCACTCGGCGGTCGCGCTTCGGTCGTTTGGGCGGGGCATCTCCGGACTTGTTAAGTTGTACCTGAATATAGTATTGCATCACTGCATCCAACCTAAAGCGGCGCTGTACATTGTAGGCCAGCGTTGGAGGTTAGGTCAGCTAAAGTCACGCATGTGTACAAAGAGTGCCTGTAAACTTGTTTGTTTTGGTTTTCCTAACTTGCGTGCATCAGTTCCCCAACCCCGACACTCAGTCATGCTACGAAATGGAGTCCGGGTCCGATGCATTCCTAACGTCGCGACCAATGGTTGCAGCGGTGGGGCGGAGCTAAACCCGGGTCACAACACCATTCATAACATTGAAAATGTCTATGGCATACCTTTTCGTTCTCGTCGCGGTTGCGTTGTTGGTGACCCAGTAGAACACAGCACCTTTCAACCATCCTCAGCAACACCTTTCCGGCACAATTCATAACGCGCGAGCTGGCAGCCGCGCTAGCGAAACGTCGCCCACTGGCAGTCGCAGACAGTGTCGTGTGCCGCGGCGACCTGAACCTGAGGGCTTGTAGTAGTTTGCGTGAAAAGCGCTTGGGGCTCCCTTTTACGAAAAGGGCCTATTATAATATTTAGACCTTGTTCGTTAATTTAAACCCGGTTTGGGACATTGCTAGCCTTGTTTTGGGCCTGTATTTAGCACTTGATTGTGAGCGTGATCATGCCCCATAAGATCGAATACGCCTGCATTTGCCAAGCATGTTAAAACCGCAAGAATACATTACTGGAGTGCCGCCAATTGTGCGCAATAAAACGAGGCTGTTTTATGAAGCGGCACTTACGGTATTTGTGACAAAACATATTACGCGCAAACTTATGCAACCAACGTGAGACACAAGAAAGTATGAGGTACATCATGCGCTCGCAGATTGAGAGAAAAGAAAAACGGCACTGATATTAGCATGCAGACAAATAAAACAAACATTACTCGTGCAATGCTCACATCAGTCCTAGGTATAAGTAATCGCACGCTACTGGCAGGGATCGGGTCGTGCACAATAGCCTGAAGGCTCTCGACTGGTCTCACGACAATTTGAGACTGGCGAGCAAAGGGCGACGCTACGTGACCGATGTCTACACCTGCGTGCGACATATACCCGTCGCCGCAAAGAATACACGTCTGCTCGCATCGCTATTGCCCCGTGAAATAACCTGACGTTCTGTTACACCGCATCTGATTGGTTCAGAGATTCGTGACTGCAGTCGCGAGACTCAAAAATCGAGCAGCGAGCAAGTGAGCGAGAGCCGTCGCTTTGCGACGAAATTCGCCATTTGGGACAATTTACGGCCAGTCGTTTTGCGACCAACTTCTTCGCGTGACCGGTGCTGGTCACAGGTGTCAGTTAGCCTTGAGACTGCCTGACTGAGCGCGAAGGGAAGTTAAATATACTACCGCAAGCGCAGAAGGCGGCCGATATGCATCGCTGTACACAACACAGAATCACGGAGTGACTAGGCGTGCGCATGCGCGCCCACGTGGCTTAGGGTGAAACATTTATACACTCGGACTTGCCGGAATAGGGCGCTGAGGGTAAAGCTTCCGCAAAGGAGAAGGTCGGTGCTCCGAAAGAGCAACGCAGCACGTTGCTCCATTCTCGTTCATTGTTGTTTTAGAGTGTATCTACATAATTTTGACTCGGTACCAAACGACTATTTTTCCCTGATATGGATAAGAAGATTCATCGCGACGGCTGTCCGGGTAATTTAGGTTTCCTTAAACGAGCTGATTAAAATGGCTTGAAAGCGTACTCACCTGTTGACGGCGTAGAAGAAAACCCGAATTGTCCAACCGTGAAAAACGTTGCGTCTCAAAGTTTCGCTTAGGTGCGCTGCCGGGGTCTGTAGTTTCCAGCCGTACTTTGGAAAACGAACAAAAAGAAGTTGGCGATGTATAGAAGAAGTGTCACAAAAACTTTCGAGAATTGTATATTACGCAGATAACAAGTACAGAGCACAGCCGCCTACTCTCGCTCCTGTAACTTGAACGCAAATATGCAGAGATAGTTGAAACAGAAGCATAATTATTTGAATTCGCGAATGTCGGTTATTTTGGCTACACCATTGTAAGAGGAATGGTCAACTCGGGATGAATGCCCCTTAGCCGTTATCAAACCAACATATAATGAAGCCAAGGGAGCCATAGCGGACAGCATTTGCAGTTTTTAACCTATATCAGAGTAATTATGTCATAAATAGAATGGAATCTGAGGGACTGAACACAAGAAAACACCTTCCAGATAACCAGTGAAATACAACCATCGGATAACGCGTCTAATTCTCTAGCCATTGGGCTGAGCGGTGGTTGTTTTTCCGTGCACTTTATTGGGTACCTATGGGTGTATTTTAGCCAGCACCGCTGATAGAAGGCTGTAGGTTCGGTTCCTTCAAGTGGAAAATTGTATTTTCGTGCGCATTAATTCATATCCATTTATGTCACAATGATTACGCTGCATTTCAAAACTACGAATAATGTCCTTATACCTCCGTTGGTTTCATTCTCGGTTGGTTTATATAGGTTGTGCCCAACAAAGGAACGACACCTTTAACCTTTCTCTCTTTCATTGTTTTGTAGCGAAGGTGTGGTCCCGGTTGACCACGCCTTCGGGTAGCATGCGATGGTTATTCCTCAGCTGCCTGTTCCTACAAACTGCTACGTGACGTCCGGTGGCAAAAAGCGTGTTCCGCACTCGCCGCAATGGCTTCAAATGGTGCTGGCTAACACTCCCAGGATCACACGAAGAAAACCCTAATTAAGCGGACGGGAAAACGACCGCGCTGAAGCTAAATCGGGAGAGAATCGGAGGCGTTACCCGAAGGTTGTGCTGCGTCTGAATGAACGTATATATGTCTGTGTTAATTTATACAGGGTGCCTCAGCTACCTCTAACCACAGTAAAAAAAATCAGCAGATCCAACGTACCCTGGAAGTCGATGTTATGCGAAGCATGCGGCGGGAAGGTGACTGTGGCGTAATTTTTTTTTTTACTGAGCGAAACGTTACGAAATGTTTATAACGATTTGTATCAATTTTATACGCACACATATATGCTGAAGAGCCGCATATGTGTTATAAATGTGTTATAAACCAGTTGTTTAAACTTGAGTAACGCTGCCAATGGCAACGTGAGTATTACCAACGCCAGCTAATATGTAGTGCTTATACTTGTCAGTTATTGGGAGAAAGTACGCACGTTTCACGAACCCGTGTGGAACGGGTTCCTAACAGTTCTGGAACAAGGTCATCATCACCGTGATCAGTGAGCACTACACACTGGGCATGACTTGTAATCGCATCCGGTCGCGATCGCGGTGGCGAGGGTTCCATGTGTAGTGAAGTATGAGTTATAGTACAGCGGTTAGAAATCGTGGATGCCTGGGTCATTTCGTTGACAAATTGTCTGTATAGAGAGCCGGCGACGTGTCGGAATCTAAGTCACCCATCGCGTTGGTGAGGTTTAGGCCGTTGAGGCTGGTAGTCCTAGATAGGGCCGCGTAGACCAACATCAGTGGGCGGCGCTAGTCGTATTCGTAGGCTACCTGGGCGTATGTCACTTACGTAGCCTAGTCTACGAGGGGCGTTCAATAAAGATTTCCCCTGACCCACTTCCTTTGGACGGAGAGCAACGAAACTTTGCAGATTTATTAGTCCTTCTCTACATAGGTGACACCCCGGGACACACACTTCTCCCACCTTTTTATGCAACTATAAATACCTCACTTGTAGAAGTGGACAGGTTGCTCCAAAAGCCATGTTGTAACTTCAGAAATCAGCGTCTCATCATCTGGAAAATGCTTGCCCTTCAAATATGACTTCAATGTTGGAACGAGGTGGAAGTCCGATGGTGCGAGGTCCGGTGAATAAGGGGAATGCGGCAGAATTTCAAAGCCGCAGGAGCGTGCTTCCGTCTGGGCAACATGTGAGTTGTGAACTGGGGTATGGTCTCGCAGAAGGCGGACGCCTTTGGTGAGCATGCCACGTCTGTTGTTTTTGATGGTCTCTCGCAATTTCCACAGCAGTGAAGCATAGTATGCCCCAGTAACCGTCGCACCCTTTGCTAGGAAATCCATGAAGATTACTCCGTGCTGGTCCCGAAAGACTGTGAGCATGACCTTGCCCGTCGAAGGCTGGGTGCGTGCTTTCTTTGGAGGCGGTGAGTGCAAGTGCTTCCATTGCATCGACTGGACTTTAGTCTCCGGATCATAGTGATGGACCCCGCATTCATCCTGTGTAATCAGTCTGTTGAAAAAGTTCTGCTGGTTTCCATGGCACACGGTCAAAAGAGCCTGGGAGCATTCGACTCGTACCTGCTTTTGGAAAGGTGTGCAGCCGGCGAACCCAGCGATCGGATACCATACGCATATGAAGATGGTCCTGAATGATTTTTTTCATGGACCCCACACTAATCT
This sequence comes from Rhipicephalus sanguineus, assembly GCF_013339695.2. Taxonomy (NCBI): domain Eukaryota; kingdom Metazoa; phylum Arthropoda; class Arachnida; order Ixodida; family Ixodidae; genus Rhipicephalus; species Rhipicephalus sanguineus. The sequence continues at coordinate 103,522 of NW_023615046.1, forward strand.
TGACATGTTGGGCTAGGTCTCGAACGCTAATGCGGCGATTTTCCAAAATGGCGGCCTTCACTTGCTGGATGGCGTGTTCATTGACAGCGTAGTGGGGTCGCCCTGCAATTGGAGCCGCTTCCACGGAAATCAGACCATATTTGAATTGGCGATGCCAGTTATTCACTACATCATATGATGGGGAATCATCCCCATAAACCTTTTATCTCATCGAACGTCTCCCTTGGAGTGCGGCCTTTCAAGTACGGGAACTTGACTGCTGCTCTGTATTCCACTGCATCCATTATCACACCTAACACCACTTCAGCACCTCTAAAAGAAAGACCGTTGTTAGTTTAGAGTTGCAAATTGGCACGTGACCTACAGTGACTTATATCATTACACATTCGCAGTTTCAGCATCCTGCAATAAATGGAAGTTAGTCAGGGGAAATCTTTATTGAACGCCCCTCGTACAAAGCGGCTGTCAATCAATCTTTCATCGTCCTCGGTGAGCATGAGGCCATCGCCCAGCCTCGTGAGAAATGAAGAGGACACTGCGTCGTTCTGGCGGACTAAGTTCACCTTACGTTGCCATGATGTGAATATCATACGTAACTTTCGTTAATGTATTTCTCCGGGGTCGAGCAATGCTTCAATATAGCTTGCTGAATCATAGGAATACAAATGTAATGCTTATGAGAATGCTATAAAAGCGGAGCCAACACTGGTATCACGGACGTTAATCTGATATGACGCCTGCATTGAAGGACTACCTATGTAGTGTTTCTTGCTTTATTGTAAAATTAGATACCTAGCACCGCAACCACAACTGACGTTGCACCGTCATTACGCCTGCATAGGCTGTTTTTCAAACCAGTTTGTATACCTGGCGTAGCTGTGTGGTAGAATACCTGATTGCCACGCCGAATGCTTGGGTTCGATTCCAGCTTGGATCCTAATTTTTATTCTTTCCATTCGTCGGTTCAACGCTGCGGATGTCGCTTTTTCTTAACGCTATCATTTAAATTACTAATGTCTGTTCTCGCCGTTCCTGGGTAGATATTAACTGTCAATCACCTGTGGCGCATATCCGTACACCGCGGCTGGTGGTAAACGGGTATGTGCCACACGTGTCTGGAGGAAAGGGTTTGAGGACACACGCGACAGGATTTTCATGTTATTCATGTCATGACCACACAGTCATATTTGTCAGATCTTACCCTCCCATGCCAATTTTGGTCTACACCACGTGAAGGCGGCGATCATGAGAGCCCCAGACGTAGGCGGCTAGATAGATAGATAGATAGATAGATAGATAGATAGATAGATAGATAGATAGATAGATAGATAGATAGATAGATAGATAGATAGATAGATAGATAGGGTGGATACGTATATAGAAACGCTCAAAGTGCCAGAGGTTCGCTAACAAATGCTTCGCATTTAAAAAATCACCGACGATTGCAGTATTGTCTAATACCAATTCTGACCGCAGCTTCGTCTGGGGCACGGCCAACTGTGTTTGAAGTTTTGGCTTTCCGCAAGGTATTGACTACGCCGTAAATCATAATTTTTGGGAAGTAGGACAGCAGCCACCACGCAATTATTCGTCTTTCTACGAATAAGCGAGGTTCCTTCTACAGATCTATAAGGAATCATGTGCACTTTGTTGATGCTGCATGTGGCTCATGACGATGAAGAATTATGGCTCAGCACTTTGAACTGGGTGGGAAGCATTAAGCCACACACTCGCTGCGCAATTACCATTGTGTGGTGACTGGCTGTTATTTTGCTCTTCTGGCCATGTTATATTACGTAACGTGATTCCTTGCCCAATATAACGCCTGTATAGAGTCTTTTTGGGAGTCAGTTTCAAGCACCAGCATCGCTCTGTGGTAGAATACTCGACTGCCACGCAGAGGGCCCTGGTTCAAATCCCAATTGATCCTGGATTTTTTTATTTTATTTTTCCGTCTATCGGTTACTTTTTTATGTCTATCGGTTAGGATGGCGACGGTGACAGAGAGCCGCTTAACGCAGGAACGGGCGCCTAAGAGCTGTGCTCTAATATAGCCGACGCACTCTATGAGAATGCGAACACACGCACGTTGCTGAATATTGCATGGACTAAGTCACTGTTTTTTAGTTCTTAATTAGTTCATTAGGTAAGGTTATTTGCCTGGCTTACAAATCAAGAAAGCTGGGCAATATTTTCGTATTGGAAAATCTTTATCGGCATGCAAAATGTCCGATTAGACAGCTCCTAACTTTCTATTAGGCTGAAGCGTGTTTCCGCCCGCGAAATACAATAACAAAAAAAAACACGTGACCCACTCTTGCGCGCCCTCATTACAGTGTTCCTTAACGTGTTGCGTACAAATTATACGCTTCCCTCGCATGAGTTCATGGCAGTGATAAGCAAACACAACGGTTATCGCTTGTGCTGCCTTCACATCTTCATAGCAGAGCCACCACCATCGCCGCTGTCCAGTCGCCTTCAAGCCGCAACACATGTAACCGAATGCCGTCTGCGGCCTGAACGTTAGGGAGCACTGAAATTACAGCCCGCCAGGGGCAGATACTGTATGCAGTGTCTTTTCGATGCGGATTCGCAAATATTAGTCATGGGCGATTTAGCTTTCCAGAGATTACATGGAGCAGCAGAAAAGGAATGGCTAGCTGTCAATCGGCTGAAGTTGCCCGCAATGTGTGCAGTGACTGCCACCACCGGTGACTCAGTTATCTTCATGTTGGCCGGAAATTTACAAGCGCTGTTCTCGGCTGCAGGTCGACATTGCTCGTGCGGTGGATAGCCCCATGATCCTTGTATTGGTGGACGCAGATACGAAATGGACAGTGGCGTTGTCACTCAATAGAGCCACGGATGATATAAACCTGGAAGTTCTTCGAAGTATTTTCACTCGCTTCGGCCTAGCTCACACAGTCGAGTGTAATAATGGACACTAATTCACCACTGCGGTGACAGAGACGTTCTTTTGGGATAACCATGTCCGTCACGTACCAACTGCCTCTTGTTAACCACAGTCGAAGGTGGAAGCAGAGCGAATGGTGCGCGCCGTCAAATAAGCACTAAAGAACAAAACGGAGTCGCTGCGCTGTCGACTTGCCGAATTTGGCTTTGTTACAGGATAACACCGGTGAAGAACGGCAAATCGCCTGCAGAGAGGTTGCTGGCTACCAACCAAGAACCAGACTAAGTTCTCACTTCCTGTAGTGAGAGGTCACAAACGTTTCAGCCAGGAGTAAGGTCTCGGCACCACTTTCCCGGCTGTTTCTTCCAGGAACACGAGTCTGGTCGCGTCAGTATAACTGCATTAGACAGAGATAACTGCCTGGTATAGTGATAGCTTCCGGCGGTGGACCTTTGCTCGCTGTCGGTACAGAAGAACAGCGACGACATGTCGACCAAGTGCGACATCAGGAAGGAAGGAAAAAACAGGAGAGAGAGGAAAGGCAGGGATGTTCTAGAATGACCGGCATCCTACCCTACACAAGGAGAAGGGATGGGGGAGCTTTAAAGATAAAGAGGGACAAGGAGAACACGCACGCACAGTCACACATACCTCACAGTCATGATAACACCGTTAGTCTATAACCGCCGGTGCAAGTCTGATGTCTTCAAGAAGTTGAACACTGTCTTCGTCACCTTCACCCCCGATTACCTCTCAGGACGACATTCCAGACTGGTTTCTGCCGTCATCGGTCTGGAATGTATGAGCAAGAGCGACGGCGAGTGAATTTCTCTGCGCATTGTAGCGAGGACAGTCGCAGGAGATGAGCTGTAGTGTCTCGTCGCTAGCACAGCTGTCACAAAACGGGTTGTCAGGCATTTCGATTCGAAGGAGAATGACTTCGTGAAAGCCACCCTTAGTCATAAACGGCAACGCAGAGTGGCATCATTTCGGCGCAGTCCAGCAGCTGTCTGCAGACGTAAAGTGGACGGGCAGTAGTGGTGGTGGTTGCGCAGTCTGCTTGCTGTATTCCAAGCGGAGGAAGTGATTTCTTGCGCGCCCACTCGAAGTTGGCTAGCAGCATCGGTCCTTGATAGGCGTGTTGTCTCGAACATGTCGCCTCGAAGAACGAAGAGGTGCTTCATGAGCTCAATAGTCGCTCAGCCCCGGGTCCTGGCGGAACTACGTACAGGCTGCTGCGTAATCTCGATGATAAGTCCATCGCTAAGTTAACCGAGGAGGTCAATCTCCTCTGGGCAGAAGGGCGAGTGCCGGAGGCCTGGAGGGCCGCTTCGATGGTACTCATTCCACGCCGGGCTGGGCACTCGCCAAGGAGAACCTACGTCCCATCTCTTATATCTCGCGTAGGGAAGGTAATAATATAATAATAATAATAAATAATAATAATAATAATAATAATAATATAATAATATCTGGTGGTTAACGTCCGAAAACAACGATATGATTATGAAAGACGGCGTCGTGGAGGGCTCCGGAAATTTTGACCAACTGGGTTTCTTTAACGTGCACCTAAATCTAAGTACACGGCGCTCAAACATTTTCGCCTTCATCGAAAATGTAGCCGCCGCGGCGGGGATTCGATGCCTCGGCCTTGGGGTCAGCAGCCGAGCGCCATATCCACTGCACCACCGTGGCGGAGCGTAGGGAAGGGAATAGAGCATGCGGTACACAACAGGGTCTCTCAATATATCGAGGATAAAGAGCTTTTTCACACAACATGTTCATCTTCTGGCCAGGTACATCCACCCAGGATGTAATGCTCCTGATTAAGAGGCAAGTTATCGACCGACCACCTGAGATGTTCGGAAAATATTGGCCCTTCATCTCGCCAAAGCCTTTGATACCATTCCACAGAAGTTCGTCCTGAAGGCGGTCGAGAGCATGGGGTTGGGACCACGGTTCTACACCTATGTTTGCGCCTTCCTCAGGGACCGCAAAGCAACCATAAAGATTGGGCAATCAATATCGGAAACATTCACCCTGGGTGCGAGGGGCACGCCGCAGGGAGCGGTCATTTCGCCTCAACATAGCCATGAAAGGCCTCTCGGAGCGTATGTCCACTGTAGCCAATACCAATCACGCCCTACATGCCGACGACTATACGGTCCAATGCATGGGAGGTTCGGATGCTGAGGTGAAGGAAGCGCTTTAGTCGGTAAAGTCTATAACATGAAGTTTTCTTGAGGGTACGGGGCTTCCGCTCTCACCCTCCAAATCGGAGTTGCTTCTCTACAGACCGCTTCGGCCTGGGAGGAGGCCCCACTCACTGTTTGATTAGGTACAGATTACGCTAACCACAAGGCACGGCCAGTCGATTTCCAGAGTCAACTGTATTCGGGTATTAGGCATCCTTCTTTATTGCAACGGCAGAAACGCACAGGTTGTGGTCCACGTCACCTCCAAGACAGGAAGCATACCTAAGTCTATTTTAAAGGTTTCAAACCGCAAGGTAGCGCTGGGAGAAAGTAATCTCCTTCGGCTCTACCATGTGTTATTCATGAGCCACATTAATTACGTCGCATTATCTCTAAATTGGTATAACAGCGAGGAGAATAAACCTGACCCTTCAATGTGGAAAAGTAATAAAAGGGTGCTAGGAATCCCCCGACTACTGGCACGCACATGCTCATCAGCCTGGGCATGCACAACACCATCTCGGCAGTGAGTGAGGCACAGAAACTAGCTCAGGTCGTGCGGCGCTCCTCCACCAAGGCTGGGCAGCGTCTCCTACATTCGCTTGGATGCCATCATACGGGCAGTGTGGAACACAAGATTTTTCTCACAAACAATGACGGGTGCATACGAGGTGGTACCCTTCCCGCGTAACGTCAATCCGCAGTAATATGTTGGTCGGCGAAGGGCACGGGCCAAGCCTCTGCTTCACTTCGTACCTAAATCCCCGGGAAAGGTGGCTTTCGTTGATGCGGCGCAGTATGGCCGCTCCGATATTCCAAGCTTGGGGGTTGCCTGATCGGGTTCTCCAGGACCAAATAAAGTTCATTTCGCCTCACCTTCCTACAACCTCGCTCTACTTGTAGTCCTGGCGTGCGTCGGCTGCGATACTTCGCCCATCATTCCATGGTAGCTGAACGATCGCAGCACCAGTTTAATGTAGTAATTATCGAGCTGTACTCGGTGGTTCTGATACCTCGCTTTTCGCAAGGGACCGTTACTCATTCTCCGTGTTTCACCTCGTGTGGAATCTTCCTGGGAGATGTTCTTTGCACAAATGATTTCGAAGTTGCCTTGTGTCGCTGTCATTGCACGTGTTAACACGTGGCACAACTTGATTCATTGCTCCGCCCTTCAGTCATTCCTCTTCATTTGCCCGCTGGACAGATGCGGCGTCTAAATGTATCGGAACTTCATCCAGGGTTCGCCGTTGTTCTAACCAGATTGCGTGCGAGACGCCAATAGCTGAGCACAGTTTCAAACTTGAGGTAGCGCAATCAGCGATAACGCTGGAGTGTGCGATGACACTTGTGCAGAAACCCGCTCGTTTCACCCACAGAATAAATTTTTAACGACTGTGCCCCCTGCTATCAAACAGTCAGAGTGTTGCCTTGCTAGGCGCAGTTAGCCCAGTGGACTGTTCAGTTTTAATTTGGTGCTTTTGTTGCCGAAGTTACCGACACTACAACGGGGCAATATTTCGCACTAGCTGGAAAAAGGGCACAGCAGGTCGAGATTGTCATACGGTTATATGTGCTATGAGAGCTAGCAGAAGGTGCTGTTCTGAGCTACAAGTTACGAGAAGTTAGAAGAGGTGTTTCCGGGCAAGTTCGTGCGTGACGCTCAAGAGATATCACTGTTAGTAATGTGACTCGAAAAACGCTTACGACGCTGACACGCGAGTGTAAAGACGCGCTTCTTAGGTGATAGATGCCCTCTTTGTAATCACGTGGCCGTCCATATATTGACGATTAGTCTAACTGCGTGTGGCATATGGTTCCTCATGCACGGCACTTAGCATAATGCGGAGTGGTACCTGATCGTGGCGTTATCTCACTGCCAGGAATGGGAAATACTGCGCTCCTTGGTTATCTTGCTCCAACCGACACGAACAGCTCTCAATAATAATAATATCTGGGGTTTAACGTGCCAACACCACGACATGATTATGAGAGACGCCGTATTGGATGGCTCCGGAAATTTCGACCACCTGTTGTTCTTTAACGGGCACCTTAATCTAAGTACACGGAGCTCAAACATTTCGCCTCGATCGAAAATGAGCTCTCAGATGAACTAACGCCATCCGTGGGCGCTTCGTGGAAACGAACAAAGCTCTAAAGCTTTACTATTAGTACAAGTATACCACCTTAAATGATTGGTGAATGAGTACCTATTAGATTTACGATTCGAACTTTCAATGAGTCGTTAGAATAAGCAACAGAAGAGCATCTCATTGTCCTCCAGCAAGAAGTCCGTAATACCCTTTCACTACTGTCGCCCTTTTTGTGGTGTCGACGCTTCTTACTAGGACACAAGTATTCAAGTAGTTTAGACGAAACTTGTTCGAGAGAGTGACAGCAGTTACGACCCCCTGTGCACCCCTTCACGAGAAACGAGAAATACTATATGAACATAAAGGGGAAGCTGAAGCAGTGTTTTTTAATATGACTTTGGAGTGTAAAATCATAGTTTGATCTTTCCTGAATTCGAAAACCAATGTAGGAGTTCACAGAAGTGAACGCAAATAGCATCTCTTGGAAAAAAACAGCGGCTGCAGCCGCAGGCTTCTTGAGATGCTGAGCGAACGCGGTGACCTCATCTTCAGTATGCTACGTCACCGGCATCATTAGCACTGGTAATACATGGCCTTCGCGATAAGTTCCACCAACGCGCGCAGCGGAACTCGTCACGGGGGCCACGGTTGAAGATACGACAGTGCTGCGCGAGTCCGCCAAAGCTACCGACGATGACGTAGTTCCGGCCACGCCCACACTTTCGGCGCGTTCGCGTGGGCGGAGCAAGACGAATTTTCGTTCGCAATTTTTAAAGCTCCTGCTGCCACAACGGCGAAAAAATTGCGCCATCGTCGACAATAGTTTGTTCCTTGTTAACAATACTCTTTTACCGAATTCTAAAACCATTAACGCTTCGTAGGGATTAGGAACTTTAGGTACAACGCATTGTTTTACAAAATTAAATCCTCAAATGTCTTTTCTAAACGTATCTGCACTGCTGCTTGTCCTCCCGAAGTGAACAACGCAGTAACTGCTGATTAGTCATCTCTTCTGCGAATCGTTTACTTCACAGCAGCTGTGGAGACGCAGAAGCGCTCATGAATTTTCCCTATCTATTCTGCAAGGCTATGCGCCAAAGCAATTTTTATGTCGCTCATTCACGTTGAAGTGTCAACGTTATATTAGTTTAATCTAATGCTTTATTTTACGACTGTGGTGAAGGGGCGAAGGGGGCAGAACGGCTGCTTGAAATTTAGATGAGTGAGTGGGAAATCTTCGCAGTGTTTACTTTTATACAGTGACATCCGTGGTGGAGTTTGTGACATGAGCAGTTATGACAAGGAGATATTTCACGTTGCCTTTTACTCTCAAGTAATGGTGCATCGTGACGAACATATGCGCTTTTTTTTGTTTACTCTTGCGGATCGTGACTGAAGTGTGATATAATTTGCTTGCATTTGTAGTAATATCCAATTTGTAGAACATGTAAACAACAGGAATATTTCAGTATATTGGCATCAGCGTCGCACTTAACTAGTTATTAAAATGCAGCAACCGGCAAATACTCCGCAGCGAATAGAATCTATCGGACAAACCGATAACAGTGCACACATACAGCGCAATGAGCGTTTTGTTTCCACCGTTCCATTACAAGGTGATAAGAACAAGGAACCTTCCACGACCTGTTGTTGGTATTTATAAAGGCTAAAGTACGCAAATGGCGAGTGCGGAAGGCCCGAAACAATAATACAAGAAGCAATAATTTCCTTAATGCAAAATCACGCGTTCTTTTGTGCTCCAAATGCAGTATCCCCGTGCAGATGATCGCTTAGTGAGAAACCCACGTCATGTATCAAATCTATCTGTCCCTTTGTGCAGCACAATAAAAGTTGGGTGGTTTGGTTTTCACTCGTGACGTGGCGTAATCCCGCGTTTTTTTATTATGTGCTGTCGTCATATTCGCGCCTTTCACGTGATGCTTTGCGCAGGCTCCATATAGGTGAAAACAGTCGTGCGCACTCGAGAATAGTTTTTTTTCTTTTAATATGGACCAAACATCTCATTGTAAACACTGTGTTCATGCATTCTTATGCAATCGCAAGTAAGCGACACCAGTGAATGGTTGTGTGCGCACATCTGTTCACCTGTTCTTCGAGCTGATTCGACATTCGAAGAAGTTGAGCCCAGTGGCTCCTCCTACTTTAAGGCAATTAATCAACAGTGCACTACATAAGGCGATATTCTTTGTCTGACTTTTCGCTGAGATGGCGCAACAGCCAGCGTCGTATTTGCGTCGTCAGCCAGCGCAGTTATCTTTTATTCCCTTTTATCGCTGAGCAGAGAGCCCCTGCTGTTATGGTTTCGAGTGCTGTTTACATTTACGAGAATCCCCACTTTGTGCATTTTACAGCTAGGTATCTCCACATGGTGCCTGCGAAATCACCATCCCTGCCAAAGATAGCTTCTCTAAGATCAAGCTCGCGCAGGATGCGTAAGCACAGCTGCACTCTATTGCTGGATGGAACTGTAATCATTGCTTTATGACGACAGCGATGCTTGAAAGAAGCTCTTTGAGTAATGAAAAACAGCTGCTTTCTACTTCTGACTGATACAGCTTTGTGCCATTTTAGGAAGAAGGTTTCCATATTGAATGACACTCCAAAATTGGTATCAGTGAGACGGAAGGCCCAGTCACGTCGTGGTTGCGCTTGGTTCAAGACCCACCTGCTTCCATCGATTTCCTGACAAGTGGATACCTTCTGAAAGCCGCGGCTCAGCCGCTTAATAATACTGGTGCTGTCTCGAATTTGAGTTGGTTTCAGAAATGCAAGCCTCTAGCATGCGAGCCAAGCATAAATGTATATTTTCTAACAAAAACATGTGTTGCTATGGTTCTGGTCTGCTGCCCCGAAGCTCGCGGGATCGAATCCCGGCCATGGCGGCCGAATTTCGATGAGGGCAAAATGCTTAAGGCCCGTGTGCTTCGGTTTAGGTGCTCGTTAAAGAACCCCAGGTGGTTGAAATTTCTGAAGCTCTCCACTAAATGCCTCATAATCATATCGGGGTTTTGGGACGTTAAACCTCCGCAGATATTATTAGGAAGAAAACCGATAATAAGATAGGGAACATTGCCAAGATAATTGTTAATTTAATGCGCTAACTAGTTGGCATCAAGCCGAGCCATTTTCTCGTTGCGCTCACTGATTCAAAAACTAAAACTTTCAGAAACAAACGACCACAACGAGAGAGCGAGATAGTTGAGCCGGTTATGGGATCAAGTATTAGCAGTCATTCCCACTGATACGCTGACGTTCTTATGTCATCGACAAGAATAATAAATGTGTCTTAGATTTATCCCCCCACTATGAGAGGACGGATTCCCAAGTGCCATCACATGAGGCCTATTACGTTAACATAACCAGCGTTTGAGGCACCTGCGGGCATGCCAATTGATCTGTTAGCCTCGGATTTTGGGGGTTGGAAGCACTTATATGTATGGCCGCATAAAAGCAGGCGATGCCCGGCTGCACAGATCAAACGAGCTATAAAAGAATCAATCATAAATTTGCTCGTTCAAAGATAGCAAACGTTACCAAAAGGCAGACAAAAATTCTCACCGGAAAGGCACAATGATACCCTTTTTTGCCACAGACGCTAACATAGTACTCCATCTCCTTGGTCGTCCTGCCCTTATGCGGAGTGTATGACATGGTGTGGATCCTTGGCGCTCGAAGCTTCACCACAGAACTGCTCAGGGAAAAACGTAACAAGATGCATGAATTAAGCGAATTACATAAGTAGCGAAGTGAATGGAGGAAAGAGCAGGCAAGAAATAGTTTTACAGAGAAGGGATAAATGGCAAGAGGATTTGTCTCTTTGTTTGTGTGCGAAAACTCCTAGCGCTAGAATGGAATACTAAATAATAAATATGAAAATGTCGTTCGCGGGCAACAAGCGCTGATGCCACAGAAATCAGCAAGATTCCACATGCGAGTGCGCATTCCTCTGCACGAACGCCTGTGTTCCATATGTTCAAGAACTGTCCCCAACTAGCTCAGCTTTCAATCCTCTAAAGCTGCTACCCACATGTTACATCAATCTCATTAGTCCCTACCTTTACATGCTTAAATGAATTTATCCGCACAAATTCCCCCGAACGCCGCCTGGACCGCCTTGCGGGCAGGCCGCTACGTTAGCTCACATGTTTTGCGAGTGCGGGTCGCTAGCCCGACTTACAGAAGTGCCGAATGGGATGCGCTTTTTGCGCAACCCAGACCTACAGGGCCAAATCCTGGCCGTCCAGTGCGCCTGCCGACAGTGCCGTTAGGCTAGACCTGCCAGACCAAACATGGGAGTAGCCGGGTGGCGCGGGCAACCTCAGTGTCTGCACGGCCTCTTGATAAAGTGTACTCTCTCTCTCACCCACATGTGGTCCACTAAAAAATAAAGAAGACGTCTGCAGGCAAAAGCTTGGTGCCACAGGAATGGGGCAAGTGCACTACTCACGCTGCTACACTAAAAAAACGCCAGGCCTGCGCTGAAACCGCAGCACAGTCACAGCGAAAGCTGGAAGAGCGGCGTTTCTAGAGGCCCGTTAAGCTCTCTTGGGGCTACAATACAAGTACACTAGAAAAGTACCCACTACACCATAAATCACAATTTTTGTGAAATTGGGAAGCACCTACTAAGGCATTATTAGTCATTCTGCCGATAAACGAGGCACCAACTACACGTCTCGTCTATAAGGCATTATGTACACTTGTTGACGCGACGACTGATGCCGATAAAGAATTATGGCTCAGCCCTTTGTAATGGGTTGGAATCTTTAAACGACCCACCAGTTATGTAATTCGCGCTGGGTGACTCCTGGTCGCTATTTCCCTCTCCCGTCATGCTGTATAACATACGTTGACGTGGGAGAGAGACGGGGGGCGCGAAGAACTTTACTGAGACCCCGAGGAAATGGATTATGCGCTTATGGGCTCCTTAGCAACCAATACAAGTGCACTTGCGAGGAACCCACTACGCTATAAATCATTGTAATTTTTTAGATGTAGGGCAGCAGGCACTGTACCATTTTTCGTCATTCTACGGAGAGCGTTGGTACCTGCTAAAGGCATGTAAGGCATTATGCTCACTTTGTTGATGCTGTGGCTGATGACGATGAAGAATTATGGCAGAGCCCTTTGTAATGGGTTTGAAGCATTCAACAACCTACTCGTTGCGCAATTCGCATTGTGTGACGCCTGGTTACAGAATTCGCGTTGTGCGACGCTTGTTGCTTATTTTATTCTTCTACCACGCTATATTGCATATGCTAATGTGGTTCCTTCCCGACATGAAGCCTGTATAGGACTTTTTTGCAAAGCAGTTTCAAGCACCGGCATGGCTCAGAGGTTGAATACTGGGCTCCCACGCAGAGGCCCCAGGTTCGAACGTCGTTCCATCCTGCAATTTTTTTCTTATTTCGTTTTTTTTATTTCGAGCGATACTGCTTACGGACACCGGCGGCGGCGGCGGCGGCGGACAACTACGGCGCCAAAAAACGGCCGGTGAAACGATCTCATAACAGCTTTCGCTGTAAAATAAAGGAGAAAATACACGGGCGACAAACGCCCATTCATATCGTGCTTGAAGCTCCAACCGCATGCGGTTAGCCACACAAGACGACCCAAGTCGCAACAAGGACAATGCTGCAAAAAGACGCATGCTGCTCCAACGGCTCGTCCATACCGTCCACAAACGTGAAACGCATGCGGCAAGCCAATCACGACGACGCATGCCGCGGGAAAAATACGCATGCTGCTCAACGGACCCCTTTCAATAGCATGCGCTAAATTAAAAATTAACTTTCTGGAAAGGCATTTCCGATGTGGTTGCAGGCATAGGCCGGCGAAAAAATGTGAAGCTCACTCAGACTCACTCATGAAATATACTGTGCCCTCAGGGCTCACTCGGACTCAGATTCACGAAAATATTACTCACCCGTACTCACTCGGGCTCAGACTTAAGAAAATATTACGCAGCCTGACTCACTCATACTAAGACTCACGACTCAATCTGAGTCTGAGTGAGTCGACTCATGAGTGAGTTTGCCGACCTGTGGTTGCAGGGTGTGTGATCGGGTTTGGTTCGAAAATTATATGTCACCTCTGGGTCGTGCATAAATGTGGATTGGATTACCTTCGCCGGTCATCCACCATCAGAGAGTAGAATGGATCCTCAAATTATACGTACACACGCATGTTTCCAATGGAGGAAAATTTTCTGCGTGAAGCCATACCTACTGACAACTCGCAGGAAAGAGATGCAGTTAAGCTGAATTCCTAAACGGTCAGGCGATTTTGTATGAGGAGGCCTAATTGCACCCTTTGGGATTATTGGCCTTTTTTGTCACTTGATATATTCGCGAAAAAACGGGCCCCCTCAGACTAATACGAGCTGCACTGTGTGCGTGCCCGAGTGCTGGTGACGTCAAAGAGCACTAGAGGAGATAACATGTCGTTAGGGTCCCTGCGTAGTCCACAAATGCGTTCCGTATTACCTGGTCGGTGGGAGAATGCCCACGGCGTAGTGAAGCCACAGCATTTAGCTGTAACATTTTACGGACTCAGCGAAAACGCTAAACGGTTATCTCTTTCAGCAGTGGTATTAAATACTCCTGGCCGCCCACTGATGTGGTTCATACTCTACGCAGTAGGAAGCGTTAAGAAAAATTCTGTTCAAACTCGGTGCAAAGAAAACCTATTATAAGAATTTCCCGATCTGACAAAGAAACCTCCATTCCCTGATAGGTGCCCATGGGGTTCCTAGTGGCGTAGTCAGGAGGTGGCCACCGCGCCTGTGGATCCCCCTTCACCCCGAAGGAAATTTTTTTCTGCCATTGGATAGAGAGCACACTCACACTAAACCAAACTTACCTCTCAGACCCCACGTCGGATGAAATTTCTGCCTACTCCACTGGTTCCATATTGTCCAGTTGAATGAACGATTCTACTGACACTAAACCCGATGTAAGAAATTTCTGCCGAGGATTGGTCAGCAAAAAATACAGTGATTTCTTTCTGATTTCTAGCAGACGGCATTTTGTTGAGTGCGCTGCGACCCTATCGCGTCAATAAATTATTGAGGCGTTTTTTTTTTTTCGTATAGAAGAGCTGCTTTGGTCGAGGTTGGCCGTGTGTCGCAGATAGAAAATGATCATCATCTTGAACCGGCAAGCGCCATCTTCGCCTTCCTCTTCATCGCCTTCCTCTTCTTCCACTTGTGCTTCGCTACAGGAAGACGTGCGCCGATTTGTGTGGCGATATATGCAATACCTCCATGGGCGATAGAACGAGCACAGATGGAGAGTAAGAAATAGAAAGAAAGAAAAACAGAGAAATTTTTGGTGGAAAAGAGTTCAAGCCGAGACGAGATTCAAAGCCGCGCACGCATGATCCGAAGGCGAGCGTCTTAACTATTCCGCTATCCAGGCACGTGGCCACACCAGGGCATAGCTTTGTATTTAACTGCAGCAAAAGGGAGAGTAGTGCTAGTTGGTTGGGGTTCATATTGGACAGCGCAAAAAACGAGACACAAAGAAGAGACTGCACAACAAAGAAGAGCCTACACAACAGTTGTCAGCCAGCGCTCGTGTTGTTTGTCTCTTCTTTGTGTCTCGCTTTTTGCGCTGTCCAATATGAATAGCTTTGTACAGTACAATACAGCAAGGTGGTGGGAAAGGTATGTGAGGCTGAGGAAAAGAGATTTGAGGGTTACGAAGAGGGAAAGGATGATAGGATAACGAGTACAGAAAGAGAGAAAAAGAAAAAAAAGAAACAAAGAAAAGGAAGAAAGAGAGGAAAAGACAGACAGACGGAGAAATAAATAGAGACAGAAAGAGATTGTAAGCAGCACAGACAAAAAAGAAGATAGAAAAACAATTCGGCAGATCCCATGCCTTGTGGGAATCGTTTTCATGCGAAGCAGTCGGCGAGTAGTTCTATGCTGCATTTTTTGGCTTTTAATCGAGCGTTACGAAGTGGAGGGACGTGTTTTTGTAAGTGTTACAGCTGTGTGCACATCGTTGGCTTACCAGGCACGTCTTAACAGTGGCGTTTAAAGGGTAGCTTACGGTCTGACGTAACGTCAGCACTTGCGTTAGAGCACAGGCGTCAGTATTATCCAAACGAAGTGCACTTTAAGGTGCGATGATGTGAATATAGTACATAACTTCCGTTAGCGTATTCCTCCGGGCTCAAGCAACGCTTGAATATAGCTTGCTGAATCATAGGAATAAAATGTAATCTCTATTAGACTGCTATAAAATCGGAGTCAACATTGGAACTACAGACGTTAACCTGACATGACGCCTCTAGCGTTGGAGTAGATATGTAGCGTTTATTCCTTTGTTATAAAATTTCATAGCCAGCAGCACGACCACAACAGACGTTGCACCAACTTTACGCGTGCATAGGGTATATTTTCAAAGCAGTTTCTAGACCTCGCGTGGCTCTGTGGTGAAATACCTGACTGTCCCGTAGAATGCTTGGGTTCGATTCCCGCTGGGATCCTAATTTTCAATCTAAATTCGTCGGGTCCACGCTGCCGATGCCGGTTTTTTCTTAACGCCCTCGCATTTAAATTACCAATTTCTATACTCGCCGTTTCTTCCTTGATATAAACTGTCCATCACCTGTGGCACATTTCTGTATACAGCAGCCCGTGGTATAGGGGTATGTGCCACACGTGTCTGAAGGAAGGGTTTGGCGGCGTGCGCGGCAGGATTATCACATTACTTATGTCAAGACCAGACAGTCATATTCGTGAAACCCTCTTACCCTTCCATGCCGATTTTTGTCTACCCCAAGTTAACGACGCAATCACGCATATCCAGATTTTGTGGAAACATCACAGCCAGTGCCCCTGGCGGCCCCGGCGCGAAGCTAGCGCGTTTTCAATGGAATTGGCGAGTTTTTCCCGAATAATTAAGCGTAGAGGGTGAATGTTGAAAAACGCAGATCACAGAGCGCTTCTGGAAACCTAAACGCACGAGAGGACTGCAGCGATCATGTTGCAGTAAGCTTTAATTTTGTTCCCAGAGCAGTTAAAGATTGTACAATGGGAGTCTATGGAAACGGCGAAAAATGTGGCCTGTTCTTCGAGACAAAATGGTCACTGTCGTAAAGCTAAGCAAGTTATGTTAATGGTCAGAAGATCACATGTAGTCCTGACACTCAGCTTTCATTTGAAGCCATTCTCAACTTGCCGCAAGTGGCATAACATTGTTCCCTAACGCGTTTTTGAAGCGCGGTCGATCAAATGTTTGTGGTAAATTGATAAACCCATGCTTACCGCAGGCGACAAGGCGTCCAGCGTGGCCGAGCGACCTAATCGCTCAAGTTCAGAGCGTGGCATCACCGCGCCGTCATCGGTTCGATTCCTGGCGACGGATCAGCATTTTTTTTTCAGCCCGTGACTTAGTTCCACAGCTTCGCACAGGATGTCGCCGCCGAAACAAAAAAAAAACTTCGTTTCGGTTTCGGCTCTTCAACTGTAATCTTGAGCTGCCGTTTCTTTTTCTCTTTATTATATGACTTTTTTAGTGTATGTTTAAACACTCCACGTATATCACATCGTTCAGATCTACATTTGTAATTCTTACTTTATTCTTTTATAAACGTCCTAAGGAACAGAACGCACGATCAAGTTATGGTGAACAAAGCTCCTTCGAACTTTTGTACGCGTATTGTGATGGAAACTTATTTCTCCCTGCTCATGATGTCGTTACGATCTTCTCAGGTACCTACAATTCAGCAACGTAAAGGAAGCGAACTAAGCTTAGACAAGCGGGGCATAGTAATTAAATGACAAAGTTAGACGTTTTTGGAGTTATGTTTTACTTTAGGGCTAACGCAAGTGTCCGTCGTAATCGTAACGAACGAAGGGGAATTTTTCGAGGGGTTCTTTTTTTTTTTAGACACTACTAATGAAACCAACTGATCATTAAGCCAATCAAGTTATATGAAAAATTATTTGTTCCTTTTCAAACAGCAGTGCAATGATTTCGCCCTAACTTAAATGAAATCAAAATCACTATCTCGACAATCATCAGCGGACGGCTCATATACCCTTCTACATGCTGCGCTCTCAACTCGAAGAGACTGTGCGAAATCCCCTTTCCTACCTGGAGTGGCTCTGTTCTCTTACAGCACCATTTTCTAGAGTTACGCGAGACTGTATATAGAAGAGTTAGCTGCTAGCTTTACTTCATTTGTTGCTATCGCACTCATTGCATCGTGCTTGCGGTGATACAGGGATTTTTATTCATCTCTTGTAATATCTATCGCCCTACGTGAACAGAAAAAAACCAGCATGCCTTCTCCTTTAACATCACAAAGCACTGTGCGCTGCATCGGATAGGTCCCTGTGATATGACGTGTGTGGATCAAATCTTTCGGGAAGTCCAGGTACTGGTGCTCCCGGTTACAAGACGAAAATCCTGTGATTCAGCAGCTTTTCGCACGCACTCACAGCCCACCTCAACGTACCGCAATAAGATGCCATTTTAAGCATCTGTAAATGAAAATGTGCGCAGCATGTACTGGTTGCGCAAGGCTAGAACCGAAAGCGGAGCTAGCGTTCGACCTAGCTTCTTCTAAGGTTTTGCTAGTAATACCAAGCTATTGCTAGAGGTGCAAAGTTTTTGCTAGTATAGTATTATAGGATATGGCTAGGCTTGGATAATCTATTCTTCTCAGGTTTCGGTCGGTTCCCCAGACTACGCACTTGTTGCGTGGTTCGGAAGGGGAAATGTCGCGTCACTAGTAGTTACGTGATGGGATTTTAGTCACGTGAGAGAGAAAGTACGTCTTTATTAGAGTCCAGTGCAGACGCTTAGGTTGCCCCGCGCCACCCGGTTTTTCCGAAGTTTTTGGCGCCAACACGTCACGTCAATAGTTACTTGACGTTACGGGATTTTAGTGGCGAGACTAATTACGTGATTTTACGTGATCTTTAATCACGTGACTAGTTGTTACGTGATTGTAGTCACATAAGTAGATGTTCGATGTTACGTGATTTTGGTCACGCGACAATTGCAGGCCTGGTGTACAAAAAACTGTAGTCGCAGGAAACAACAACCCATCATCGATATCACATATATTTTATGATCACGAGAAATTCAATTTCGTTGCTCGAAAGAGCAAGTGAAGCTGCACTCGTGCACTTTTTATCACGTTTCAAAATTGTTTGGGCTTCTACGATCTTTTCTGGAATTTTTTGTGTGCTTCATTTGCTTTATTATTTTTCTTTCCTGGTGAAGAGCGCATATATATTGCTGTAAGTATGAAAATATAGTCAGTTGTAAGTTCAGCGCTGTGTGTGTTTTCCATTGTCGTCCTCGTTCCTTGCGCTGTGAAACATAGAATTATGGTCTACAGCGCATTTTTGCAAACAGAAAGCAGCTGTTTTCACTTTCGCATTCCGTTCCTGCTCTTTGGAAGGTGGGGACACTTGCAAGGAGCGCTGCAAGGAGAGCTTGACCGTAGCATCTTTATAATAGCTAGCGTATCACGGGCTAGCCGCCGCGCGCTGTTGCAGAATGGGTTGATAATCCGTGCTGGCTGTTTGCGCGCAATCGCTGGGGCCTGGGTTCGAATCCCAGTGTGGTTTTTTCTTCTTTTTTTTTGTCTCTCTCAGAATTGCTTATGTTTGCCGCGGTGGTACAGCGGTTACGGTGCTCGGCTGCTGACCCAAAGGGCACAGGTTTGACGACGGCTCCAGCATTTTTGAACAAGGCGAAAATGCTAGAGGCTCGTGGTTTTACATGCACTTTACGAACCTGAAGTGGTCGAAATTTCCGCAGCCCTCCTCTACGGCACGCCTCATAGACATATTATGGTTTGGGCACGTAGAACTCCAGCAATTATTATTGCTAGTACAACGCTGCTGAAGATTTAGTTGCTTGTTTTTTCGCTGGAGCATTCCACCCAAGATATTTGCTGCAGTTTCGGTTTCGCCTTTGGAAATGGAGCAAGTAAACTTCTAATGTTTTATTTTTTATTACCAGGAAACCCATTACTTAATAACGAAGAAAAGGAACCCAGATTTTAGTTAACCTCAAACATAAGAAGGCAATACAAAACGAAACCAAGGCAAGCATGAGGGCAGCCATTTGTAATATAATGAAGCGTTTTAAAGAAGTACTCTACTATTAGAGACGACGCAGAAACGTAACCAGTAATAGTAGAACCAACGCAAAGCTTGTATTGTTGAATCATCGCCTTTCTTCTACGAGAGCAGCGTTCTCTCCTTCTGCAAGGTAGTGCCGCTCTTTTGCATTACATTTAATTCCCCTCCGAAAAAGAGCCATCTTGGCTAATTACGGACAGCTGCACAGTGACAGTGAGGCTTTAGCAGGTCCATATGCACAATCTCATGTCTCGACATTGTTTGATTACAATAAGTCTCAAGCGACTTGACGGCGTATATGAAGTACGAGGCTTGCTAGGCCATACGGTACGGGCCGTGGTACTTGGGAAGAAGTTTCGTAGACCTACCGGGGCCACCTATAGGAGTCCAGAGGCGAAGCCCGTAGCTAGGGGGTATGCCCCATGGGCCCGCCTGCCCTCCCAAACGTTTGACGGAGGCGGTGTTTTACCGACAAGAATAATGAGAATAGGTGTTTCTCTCAAACTGTCAAGGCCTTCAGCAAGTGCCCCCTCCCTTTACCTACCCTCCCCCCCCCCCCCCCCACCTCGCTGACTGGCGCAGGCCAGCGGCGGGGATCGGTGTGCACGGAACAGACGGCGAAACGGTAGGCAAGCAGACTCGGAAGCCAGCGCGGCCGCGCGCACCGTTAGCAACGACGGAGAGATCTTCAACCGGCTCCTTTGCTGCTGGCTTGCGTTTCCTTTCTTGAATTCTCGGCACTCGCCACTTTCCTATGAAGAATGCTGTCTCACGCTCATCCCTTACAAAAATATATTTAGACAGTCTATAGACACTTTAAAATGTGTTTAGACAGTCTATAGACTGTCTAAATGAATTTTTGTGAGGGATAACGTGCATGCCATTTGTGACCTGGAGGTGCCGGGCGCGCGGCGATAATGCAATCGAGAGGCATGCACGATGTCAGGACTGTTTTTGTGAGGCGAAACGACCCCCTTTCAACACGTTCTTTAGTGTACGCTGCTTTCCTGAAAAGCATAGGTAATTTCATAGGGAATATTAGCTGATTATACACTGCCTTTGTTGCCGCAATGCCACTTCACGCCTTTGAAAGAGTAATAACAGGGAGTAACTAAGAGGGAAGTCCAGGCATGGACACATGCATGTTGTCTTTACTGATGACTTTCGCTTAACAGGCACCCATGTTAGCAGCAATGTACAACAGAGTGAATGAAAACAGCGAGGAAGAAGACTTCAAAACTAACAAGCGCTTTTCGCTTTACAGCTCTGCTTTCCGATTCAATGAGCCAAGTATTCGACGCTCACTAGATTGCCATCCGCACTGTGTTACCGAGCCAAGCCTAACTACGGTTCATCAAACTAATGAACAGATCAAGCTCGCCTTGCTTGTTCGCCTCAGGTTTATGACTAACGAGTCGGTAATGCACTATATATATATATATATATATATATATATATATATATATATATATATATAATATATATATATATATATATATATATATGTGTGTGTGTGTGTGTGTGTGTGTGTGTGTGTGTGTGTGTGTGTGTGTGTGTAGAGAATGCCTTGCGGGTAGCCCTCACTAAAAAAAGAAAAGATGCCTTTACTAACGTTTCAGCCGTGACACCGCCTCCGTAGGTCAGTGTCTTGCGAAGCCCATGCCACAGCCCAAACGTTATGGAATGCATTTTTTCCGGTTTTTGATGTGTGCTACTTGGAAGTTCATTCAGCGTAGAAAGCGCCGCGCGCATGCGCCGTTGCTCGACATGCGTTCAATAGTAGTCGCGAAGGCAACGCCACCTCTCAACGTGAACTCCTTTTACTCTTTTATAAGCACAGAATAAATCAAGAATGCCTAATAACGTGCGGATTAATTTTAAAGGCATTTTTTCTTGAGTAAATAGCAGCGTACTGCGTACAGCATTCTGCACATCTCATTCGTGCACTATGAAGTCTTGCCCGTCAGGCAACGCGACATGCCGTTGTGATTTTCAAAGCGCAATTCAACAATACAAATCCTAATCATATTGTGAAAAAAAACTCGTTTATGTCACTGTAATTCGCAGCCAGGGTCTTGTGATACATTTCGGTCGGTTGTCAGTCCCTTTAAGAAAGCACATCGCGAATATATATAGTGATAGACTAAGTATTTACTCTTAAAAAGGCGTGACCTCACTCATGCTCACCTCATATTCCACGATCCCAAGTATTTGTCCATAAGTAAATATTGAGAAGGTGGGAGACCTAAAGTCCAGTCGGCGAAAGCTCTGCCGGACCATCAATAAAGTTGTTACCAACCAAATTATTGTGTATACATATTTGAACTTTGTCACTATCAAGGAGGTAATTTCCGCGTCACTACAAAATCTGCCCTAAATGGTGGCTCTGCGCTGTACAGCACACGTGTGTGCTGTACAGCGCAGAGCCACCATTTAGGGCAGATTTAGGGCCTAATCTAAGAAAAAAAATAACATGTTATCAGATTGACAGGAATTCAATTCTTTGACCTGTTTCCACTCAAAGCTCAGAGGGAATGCCATGTCTAGAGGGTTAAGGAAAGAAGATTACTTTTAAGGGCTCGTTTTTCTTTGTTAGACACAATATTAATTAGAACTAACAGACAGCAATGCCAAGGAAAGTATAGGGGGTGTTATTTGTAGTAATTAGAATATAAATGTGAAGAAAGTAAAGTGGACGAAAAGATAACCTGCCGCCGGCAGGGACCGAACCTGCGACCTTCGAATAACGCGTCCGATGCTCTACCACTGAGCTACGGCGGCGGTCATCTCCCCGTCCACTTTATAGGGTATATATGTGGGTTGAAACTTAGGAGTGTCAGTCAGCGCCAGTCGTAGCCATGGCGGCGAGTGTGGAACACTCTTTTTTGCCTTTTTTTGGCGTCACGTAGCACGTGATCTTTATACGAGCAGGCAGCTGACCAATAATCCCTCGCATACTACCTGAAGGCATCACATCTGCCAGAACGAGACCCTCGCTATGAATTAAGGAAAGAAGATTACTTTTAAGGGCTCGTTTTTCTTTGTTAGACACAATATTAATTAGAACTAACAGACAGCAATGCCAAGGAAAGTATAGGGGGTGTTATTTGTAGTAATTAGAATATAAATGTGAAGAAAGTAAAGTGGACGAAAAGATAACCTGCCAGATGTGATGCCTTCAGGTAGTATGCGAGGGATTATTGGTCAGCTGCCTGCTCGTATAAAGATCACGTGCTACGTGACGCCAAAAAAAGGCAAAAAAGAGTGTTCCACACTCGCCGCCATGGCTACGACTGGCGCTGACTGACACTCCTAAGTTTCAACCCACATATATACCCTATAAAGTGGACGGGGAGATGACCGCCGCCGTAGCTCAGTGGTAGAGCATCGGACGCGTTATTCGAAGGTCGCAGGTTCGGTCCCTGCCGGCGGCAGGTTATCTTTTCGTCCACTTTACTTTCTTCACATTTATATTCTAATTACTACAAATAACACCCCCTATACTTTCCTTGGCATTGCTGTCTGTTAGTTCTAATTAATATTGTGTCTAACAAAGAAAAACGAGCCCTTAAAAGTAATCTTCTTTCCTTAATTCATAGCGAGGGTCTCGTTCTGGCAGATGTGATGCCTTCAGGTAGTATGCGAGGGATTATTGGTCAGCTGCCTGCTCGTATAAAGATCACGTGCTACGTGACGCCAAAAAAAAAGGCAAAAAGAGTGTTCCACACTCGCCGCCATGGCTACGACTGGCGCTGACTGACACTCCTAAGTTTCAACCCACATATATACCCTATAAAGTGGACGGGGAGATGACCGCCGCCGTAGCTCAGTGGTAGAGCATCGGACGCGTTATTCGAAGGTCGCAGGTTCGGTCCCTGCCGGCGGCAGGTTATCTTTTCGTCCACTTTACTTTCTTCACATTTATATTCTAATTACTACAAATAACACCCCCTATACTTTCCTTGGCATTGCTGTCTGTAGTTCTAATTAATATGTGTCTAACAAGAAAAACGAGCCCTTAAAAGTAATCTTCTTTCCTTAATTCATAGCGAGGGTCTCGTTCTGGCAGATGTGATGCCTTCAGGTAGTATGCGAGGGATTATTGGTCAGCTGCCTGCTCGTATAAAGATCACGTGCTACGTGACGCCAAAAAAGGCAAAAAAGAGTGTTCCACACTCGCCGCCATGGCTACGACTGGCGCTGACTGACACTCCTAAGTTTCAACCCACATATATACCCTATAAAGTGGACGGGGAGATGACCGCCGCCGTAGCTCAGTGGTAGAGCATCGGACGCGTTATTCGAAGGTCGCAGGTTCGTCCCTGGCCGGCGGCAGGTTATCTTTCGTCCACTTTACTTTCTTCACATTTATATTCTAATTACTACAAATAACACCCCCTATACTTTCCTTGGCATGCTGTCTGTTAGTTCTAATTAATATTGTGTCTAACAAAGAAAAACGAGCCCTTAAAAGTAATCTTCTTTCCTTAATTCATAGCGAGGGTCTCGTTCTGGCAGATGTGATGCCTTCAGGTAGTATGCGAGGGATTATTGGTCAGCTGCCTGCTCGTATAAAGATCACGTGCTACGTGACGCCAAAAAAAGGCAAAAAGAGTGTTCCACACTCGCCGCCATGGCTACGACTGGCGCTGACTGACACTCCTAAGTTTCAACCCACATATATACCCTATAAAGTGGACGGGGAGATGACCGCCGCCGTAGCTCAGTGGTAGAGCATCGGACGCGTTATTCGAAGGTCGCAGGTTCGGTCCCTGCCGGCGGCAGGTTATCTTTTCGTCCACTTTACTTTCTTCACATTTATATTCTAATTAACTACAAATAACACCCCCTATACTTTCCTTGGCATTGCTGTCTGTTAGTTTCTAATTAATATTGTGTCTAACAAAGAAAAACGAGCCCTTAAAAGTAATCTTCTTTCCTTAATTCATAGCGAGGGTCTCGTTCTGGCAGATGTGATGCCTTCAGGTAGTATGCGAGGGATTATTGTCAGCTGCCTGCTTCGTATAAAGATCACCCGTGCTACGTGACGCCAAAAAAAGGCAAAAAAGAGTGTTCCACACTCGCCGCCATGGCTACGACTGGCGCTGACTGACACTCCTAAGTTTCAACCCACATATATACCCTATAAAGTGGACGGGGAGATGACCGCCGCCGTACTCAGTGGTAGAGCATCGGACGCGTTATTCGAAGGTCGCAGGTTCGGTCCCTGCCGGCGGCAGGTTATCTTTTCGTCCACTTTACTTTCTTCACATTTATATTCTAATTACTACAAATAACCACCCCCTATACTTTCCCTTGGCATTGCTGTCTGTTAGTTCTAATTAATATTGTGGTCTAACAAAGAAAAACGAGCCTTAAAAGTAATCTTCTTTCCTTAATCATAGCGAGGGTCTCGTTCTGGCAGATGTGATGCCTTCAGGTAGTATGCGAGGGATTATTGGTCAGCTGCCTGCTCGTATAAAGATCACGTGCTACGTGACGCCAAAAAAAGAGGCAAAAAAGAGTGTTCCACACTCGCCGCCATGGCTACGACTGGCGCTGACTTGACACTCCTAGTTTCAAACCCAAATATATACCCTATAAAGTGACGGGGGAGATGACCGCCGCCGTAGCTCAGTTGGTAGCGCATCGGACGCGTTATTCGAAGGTCGCAGTTTCGGTCCCTGCCGGCGGCAGTTATCTTTTCGTCCACTTTACTTTCTTCACATTTATATTCCTAATTACTACAAATAACACCCCCTATACTTTCCTTGGCATTGCTGTCTGTTTAGTTCTAATTAATATTGTGTCTAACAAAGAAAACGAGCCCTTAAAAGTAATCTTCTTTCCTTAATTCATAGCGAGGGTCTCGTTTCGGCAGATGTGATGCCTTCAGGTATATGCAGGATTATTGGTCGCTGCCTGCTCGTATAAAGATCACGTGCTACGTGACGCCAAAAAGGCAAAAAAGAGTGTTCCACACTCGCCGCCTGGCTACGACTGGCGCTGACTGACACTCCTAAGTGTCAACCACATATATACCCTATAAAGTGGAACGGGGAGATGACCGCCGCCGTAGCTCAGTGGTAGAGCATCGGACGCGTTATTCGAAGGTCGCAGGTCGGTCCCTGCCGGCGGCAGTTATCTTTTCGTCCCTTTACTTTCTTCACATTTATATTTAATTACTACAAATAACACCCCTATACTTCCTTGGCATTGCTGTCTGTTAGTTCTAATTAATATTGCTGTCTAACAAAGAAAACGAGCCCTTAAAAGTAATCTTCTTTCCTTAATTCTAGCGAGGGTCTCGTTCTGGCAGATGTGATGCTTCAGGTAGTATGCGAGGGATTATTGGTCAGCTGCCTGCTCGTATAAAGATCACGTGCTACGTGACGCCAAAAAAAGGCAAAAAAGAGGGTTCCACACTCGCCGCCATGGTACGACTGGCGCTGACTGACACTCCTAAGTTTCAACCCACATATATACCCTATAAAGTGGACGGGGAGATGACCGCCGCCGTAGCTCAGTGGTAGAGCATCGGACGCGTTATTCGAAGGTCGCAGGTTCGGTCCCTGCCGGCGGCAGGTTATCTTTTCGTCCACTTTACTTTCTTCACATTTATATTCTAATTACTACAAATAACACCCCTATACTTTCCTTGGCATTGCTGTCTGTTAGTTCTAATTAATATTGTGTCTAACAAAGAAAAACGAGCCCTTAAAAGTAATCTTCTTTCCTTAATTCATAGCGAGGGTCTCGTTCTGGCAGATGTGATGCCTTCAGGTAGTATGCGAGGGATTATTGGTCAGCTGCCTGCTCGTAAAGATCACGTGCTACGTGACGCCAAAAAAAAGGCAAAAAAGAGTGTTCCACACTCGCCGCCATGGCTACGACTGGCGCTGACTGACACTCCTAAGTTTCAACCCACATATATACCCTATAAAGTGGACGGGGAAGATGACCGCCGCCGTAGCCTCAGTGTAGAGCATCGGACGCGTTATCGGAAGGTCGCAGGTTCGGTCCCTGCCGGCGGCAGGTTATCTTTTCGTCCACTTTACTTTTCTTCACATTTATATTCTAATTACAGCAAATAACACCCCCTATACTTTCCTTGGCATTGCTGTCTGTTAGTTCTAATTAATATTGTGTCTAACAAAGAAAACGAGCCCTTAAAAGTAATCTTCTTTCCTTAATTCATAGCGAGGGTCTCGTTCTGGCAGATGTGATGCTTCAGGTAGATGCGAGGGATTATTGGTCAGCTGCCTGCTCGTATAAAGATCACGTGTCTACGTGAGACGCAAAAAAAAGGCAAAAAAGAGTGTTCCACACTCGCCGCCATGGCTACGGACTGGCGCTGACTGACACTCCTAAGTTTCAACCCACATATATACCCGATAAAGTGGACGGGGAGATGACCGCCGCCGTAGCTCAGTGGTAGAGCATCGGACGCGTTATCGAAGGTCGCAGGTTCGGTCCCTGCCGGGCGGCAGGTTATCTTTTCGTTCCACTTTACTTCTTCACATTTATATTCTAATTACTACAATAACACCCCCTATACTTTCCTTGGCATTGCTGTCTGTTAGCTTTCTTAATTAATATTGTGTCTAACAAAGAAAACGAGCCCTTAAAAGTAATCTTCTTTCCTTACTTCATAGCGAGGGTCTCGTTGGCAGATGTGATGCCTTCAGTAGTATGCGAGGTCTATTGGTCAAGCTGCCTGCTCGTATAAAGATCACGCTGCTCCGTGACGCCAAAAAAAAGGCAAAAAAGAGTGTTCCACACTCGCCGCCATGGCTACGACTGGCGCTGACTGACACTCCTAAGTTTCAACCCACATATACCCTATAAAGTGGACGGGGAGATGACCGCCGCCGTAGCTCAGTGGTAGAGCATCGGACGCGTTATTCGAAGGTCGCAGGTTCGGTCCCTGCCGGCGGCAGGTTATCTTTTCGTCCACTTTACTTCTTCACATTTATATTCTAATTACTACAAATAACACCCCCTATACTTTCCTTGGCATTGCTGTCTGTTAGTTCTAATTAATATTGTGTCTAACAAAGAAAAACGAGCCCTTAAAAGTAATCTTCTTCCTTAATTCATAGCGAGGGTCTCGTTCTGGCAGATGTGATGCCTTCAGGTAGTATGCGAGGGATTATTGGTCAGCTGCCTGCTCGTATAAGATCACGTGCTACGTGACGCCAAAAAAAGGCAAAAAAGAGTGTTCCACACTCGCCGCCATGGCTACGACTGGCGCTGACTGACACTCCTAAGTTTCAACCCACATATATACCCTAAAGTGGACGGGGAGATGACCGCCGCCGTAGCTCAGTGGTAGAGCATCGGACGCGTTATTCGAAGGTCGCAGGTTCGGTCCCTGCCGGCGGCAGGTTATCTTTTCGTCCACTTTACTTTCTTCACATTTATATTCTAATTACTACAAATAACACCCCCTATACTTTCCTTGGCATTGCTGTCTGTTAGTTCTATTAATATTGTGTCTAACAAGAAAAAACGAGCCCTTAAAAGTAATCTTTTTCCTTAATTCATAGCGAGGGTCTCGTTCTGGCAGATGTGATGCCTTCAGGTAGTATGCGAGGGATTATTGGTCAGCTGCCTGCTCGTATAAAGATCACGTGCTACGTGACGCCAAAAAAAGGCAAAAAAGAGTGTTCCACACTCGCCGCCATGGCTACGACTGGCGCTGACTGACACTCCTAAGTTTCAACCCACATATATACCCTATAAAGTGGACGGGGAGATGACCGCCGCCGTAGCTCAGTGGTAGAGCATCGGACGCGTTATTCGAAGGTCGCAGGTTCGGTCCCTGCCGGCGGCAGGTTATCTTTTCGTCCACTTTACTTTCTTCACATTTATATTCTAATTACTACAAATAACACCCCTATACTTTCCTTGGCATTGCTGTCTGTTAGTTCTAATTAATATTGTGTCTAACAAAGAAAAACGAGCCCTTAAAAGTAATCTTCTTTCCTTAATTCATAGCGAGGGTCTCGTTCTGGCAGATGTGATGCCTTCAGGTAGTATGCGAGGGATTATTGGTCAGCTGCTGCGTATAAAGATCACGTGCTACGTGACGCCAAAAAAAAGGCAAAAAAGAGTGTTCCACACTCGCCGCCATGGCTACGACTGGCGCTGACTGACACTCCTAAGTTTCAACCCACATATATACCCTATAAAGTGGACGGGGAGATGACCGCCGCCGTAGCTCAGTGGTAGAGCATCGGACGCGTTATTCGAAGGTCGCAGGTTCGGTCCCTGCCGGCGGCAGGTTATCTTTTCGTCCACTTTACTTTCTTCACTTTATATTCTAATTACTACAAATAACACCCCTATATTTCCTTGGCATTGCTGTCTGTTAGTTCTAATTAATATTGTGTCTAACAAAGAAAAACGAGCCCTTAAAAGTAATCTTCTTTCCTAATCATAGCGAGGGTCTCGTTCTGGCAGATGTGATGCCTTCAGGTAGTATGCGAGGGATTATTGGTCAGCTGCCTGCTCGTATAAAGATCACGTGCTACGTGACGCCAAAAAAAGGCAAAAAGAGTGTTCCACACTCGCCGCCATGGCTACGACTGGCGCTGACTGACACTCCTAAGTTTCAACCCCACATATATACCCTATAAAGTGGACGGGGAGATGACCGCCGCCGTAGCTCAGTGGTGTAGAGCATCGGACGCGTATTCGAAGGTCGCAGGTTCGGTCCCTGCCGGCGGCAGGTTATCTTTTCGTCCACTTTACTTTCTTCACATTTATATTCTAATTACTACAAATAACCCCCTATACTTTCCTTGGCATTGGTCTGTTAGTTCTAATGTCTAGAGGGTGTTTTCTAAAACGCGTGAATCTATGATAGCATTGTGCTATCGATGCGCATTAACCAGACTTCACACCTGTGTGCAGATATCCCTATTATTAAAGTCGAAGCTAATGCAGTTATCGTGTCTTCTGAAATATTAATTTTTCTTAGTCGCTTTTGCGCGTATTTCTATTGCACTTTTATGTTGCAGTAAAATTTAATATTGAATTATATATTCTTACTATCTATTTTACTTGATTTCCTTATCTACAATAGAGACAAATACCCATACAGTGGAAGGGTCTTTCGAGGTGGGCCTACACGTTTGGCCAAAAAAAGAATCCCAACCAGGAATGTCTTCGCAGCTTTGATATTCCTATCAAGCCAGAAGATCCAGGATTCAATACGCGGCGATATTTTGCATCATGAAGTACAAAAAAGCTCCGGTTTGAAGACCCTCGAGCGGAGCTGTAAGCATTCTATTCGACATGGGTCATTTTTCGTTGGGCTTTCAGAGAAAGAAGACTACTGCTTGAAAAGTAGTAGTATATATAGGGAAAAGCAGATTTCGCTAGGCTTTATCTGGCTGAAGACTGGTATTTTTCAGTCATTGCTACGAGCGAAAAACTACTATCAAAATCTGTGCGCATAAACACCATCGTTCCCTAAGGGAACCTCCTGGAAAGAAAGGCTTAAGATTTCCTTTGGAACGCCCTGCAATCTTCGTGGCAACAGAAGGAGCTCCACTCACAACTAAAGAAATTTTCATATGCTGAGTGAACGAAAGAAGGGGGAATTAAAGGGTTCGCTTTCTCTGATGTGTCTTGTAACCCGTGTTGAGCAAATCAAATGCATTTGTATTTACATCAGGAGTTTACAGAATAAAGAAGTGATTTTGAGAGATTGTCGAAATAGTACTATATTATTGCATTAACAATCGTTGTTGTCAGCGCAAAAACACCAAAATTCGCTCCTCTGAATTTCTTTGTGTGATCAAAGTGGACGATTAGGCCAGTAGGTGATCATGATCGACTTTGGCTTGCTGAAGTGCAAAGTTGAAAGAGGACTGCGCCTACAGAACATGAAAGGAGAGCTTCAGGAGAGCTCCAGGCCATTAGAGTAACCTGTTGGTGTACCTACGCCAACAGGATTCAAGACAATCGCCTCCAGCATAAGAGTCAGTCGACCGTGAGAAAAAAAAAAGAAAGAAGAAAGAAAAAGAAGAAACGCAATTAGGATAGGTAAGTGCCTTTTAGCGGGATAGACGGCAGATCAAGGGATTTTACACAACACGTCAGTCGTATATATTCTACTATACGTTTATTCCTAACAAAAAAACTAACGAAGTTCACATTTTCCGGTGTACAAGATCATCTTTCAACAACTGTATCATTTTGCACACCCGCTAGACGGCGCCAAGCTTGCGGTGGCAGCCACATTTCAATAAGAACTAAATGAAAACAAATAAAAACTATCTTTAACTTCCGTTTTTTACTCTCATCCCTAGCGTTCTCAAACTTATCCAGTTCTAATTTGAGGTAACTCAAGGAACAAACGAGCATCACCCAAGTGGTACACCAAAGGAATTCGGTTTATTATGCAATCACAATATCCTGTTCGTACCCAAACATAATGGTTCCCGCTATCTGAAAAAAGAACTATGAAAGCAGCATGCTGCTCCAATATCCCACCGGTACGGCAGCGCAAGAAACTAAACAAACAAACAAACAAGCAAGCAAATAAAAACACGATTATCTTCATGCATCGCGGGCACGAATATAACGGCCAGACATCTGGCATGGCTCGTCTAGAAAAACTGCCGATTCAGTGCAAGTCGTCGCGGTCAAGATAACGCCGACAAACAGCGCTCTCTTTTCTGCGCACCGAGGTGAAGTGACAATCTCGGGGCGTGTGTACTGTTTCTTTTGATTTTATTTTATTTAGTGCCGCTCACTGCATAAGTCATGGCGGGACTTTTGAATTCTTTAAGGTTGACACGCCACGTGGTGTCGTTCACGCGAACTAGGCCGCTGGTGTCCAGAAAAGCTGCATATGTGAGCACCCAGACGTAGCTAGATAGATCTAGCTCGCTAGCTAGCTAGCGAGTCTAGATCTATCTATCTATCTATCTTATATCTATCTATCTATCTATCTATCTATCTATCTATCTATCTATCTATCTATCTATCTATCATCTATCTATCTATCTATAGATTATTATAGATAATATAGATAGATAGATAGATAGATAGATAGATAGATAGATAGATAGATAGATAGTAGATAGATAGATAGATAGATAGATAGATAGAAGAATAGATAGATAGATAGATAGATAGATAGATGATAGATAGATAGATAGATAGATAGATAGTGAAAGTGAACGATTTGCAGCGGCCTGAACTTTCGTAGCAGGCGACGGCTCCGCTTCATGCAGCACATGACATGACACACTGCCATTGCAAAATCGCGGCCGCGGGCCAGTGCGTAGCCAGGAATTTTGTTCGGGGGAGGCTCAAGATGAAGCGCGAAATCCTCATTGAATTTTTCCAACGACTAGTATATGACTATAGATGTATTACCAGTGGACAATTTGTATTAGATGCTGCAAATCACCTTCTTGAATACTGCGCGCACTGTCAAGAACAAGTAAGACATGGGTTTTATCATAAAAATATTATGTTGACATGCCCGAAAAATCTTTACCAGGAATAACTGTCTCAATCTTTTCAATTTTTTTATTTCTTTTGTGTACGAGGTACGGCAAATACCACGTAAACTTCGGAACTGCATCAGTTTTAAACTGAAGAAGCGCCTTGATAACGAAAAAATGAAGTCCACAAAATACCAGGATGAGATCAAATATTTTAATGGAGATGTTTACGCAAATGTTCATCTTTTTGCACAAATGATGCGGCCAGGAAACACGAGCGTGGGAAGTACACCTCGAAATACGGGCATAACACAAGTCACCGGAAACAGTGCGCAGTAGGCTTACACAAAACATCACAAATGTAGATTTAAAAATGCAATCATATTGGAACTAAGCAATGATCACTCTACATAATGCCAAAATAAGGCAAAAGAACATGCTGCACAATACAGAAACTGATATGTCCTTAAACCAAGCTGCTGTCTCGGACACACCATGTGGAAAGAACTATATGGAAGACCGCAGAAATAACGAAGAAACTATTTCAAAACTGTTTTTAAAAGTGCGAACCACTATTTTGCACTCAATATAAAGGAGGGTTGTCGTTCTAGTTCAAAAAGCAATGAAGAACAAAAAGACAAGACTGCAACAAACAATGCCGCTGTACGGCTTCCCAATAGCTGAATTTGCTTGTAACGCCGCGTTATGCCGACCTATCAGTGAACAAGGTGAAGCTGGTCGATTGCCGCTAATGTCCACCTGATGCCCGTATTCGTATGTTTTATATTGGTCACGATGTTAACTGCTAAAAGGTAAAAAAATCCTCCACGCACGCTTTAACAGGTGGGTGAACCAATAATGTTGCGTTGAATTATGGGCTTATTGACCTGACTCCGGACGCAGTGCCTTTTCCTTTCTTTCGCGCGTGATTTTGTCCTGCTCGGTATCAAAGGACAAAGTTGAGCCGGCGAGGAAGCTTAGCGAAGCGGTCAATGACTTCCGACACGCTGATGCCGACATTTCTGTGGCGTACAGTGCCCAGGCCAACCATGCTTCCTCAGACTCGTGAAGCGTACGTAGTTCTTAAGTAACCTCATGCTTGAAAACGGCAGTGTCTCCTTGGAATGGTGACTAGAATCTGGAGTAGCTTTTACACATTCGGTAGAACCTACGTCCCAATAGATCGGACATCGTTCCTGTTATGGGCGGTGGTTTGCTGCTTTGTTCGCCCACTTTGTGTACCATAGTCGCAGTTCTCCCAAAGCAGCCCCGCTCGACGTCATTCCCAAAAACGGTGAGGAGATTTTCTGCCCTTCTCCCGATCATCTTGCATTGGTGGTATTGCGGATGGTCCAATTACTGAAAAAGTCCTTTAGAAACGCCCTGTGCTTTCGAACGCATAACTGGGCTAGTACGTGGTCCATGAACGGAAGAACTGATTTCTGCGAAAATATTCTTCCGCGCTTTCGAATGCATGTTCCCAAGGTTTCGCTTCCGGACACTACCGCTCGACGGCTGATGCTGTTCACATTCAGTTTTTCTGCCAATGCTGCACTTGTGCAAATATTTTTGAGGCAGAAGCATACGCTTTTGCGGTGATTTTTTAATTGTCTACTGTGCTGCCGCTATGTCGTCAGGGTGCAGCGCTCATGTCGATACTCCTCGTCTGCAGCTTCTTTCTCCGCCACATGCAGGCTTACCAGGAACGCTGGTGAGAAGAGTGCCAACATTAGACTGTTTGCCGGCACTGGACTTTCGCCATTTCCGTAAATTTAATCTCCTCTAGTGCTGCTGCGATCAACGCCTCAAAGATCTCACAAATGAAAGCACTGAATCGTGCTTTCTCGAACCGCGCGTTTCGCGTAATTCCAAAAGGCGCTGCTTGTATACTCCGGGCAGCTCAAACTTATCATTTTTCGCAAAACATGAGCACCTGGAAGATATACGGAAAAGACTGGACGTCGCCTTTAGAGTCCCAAAACAGTTTCGGATGTCCGGTATGGTCATGCCGTACACAGAACTAAGATTAAGGGAGTGACTAGAGTGAGGGGCAACTAGATAAGCGCAGTGAGTGTAGAGTGCGGCTGGATATTTCTCACGAACAGCAGCTTGACGCCACTCGTTCTGCCGGTCATCGGCTTGCACCATCGTAGCCTTGACCACGGAGATGCTGGCTGTTAATTCCCACGCACTAGGATCCTTATGATGGTGTCGGCGAGGGCCCGGCCACATTCGTCGTGAATTGGCACCATATGAACACTTCTTCGATTTCGTTCGCATCCTTATTAGGGTACCTTGCACAAAACAGTTAGCTGCTCGATACAGCAATATCCATCGTTCATCAGCAAGTATGGAGAAGCAGCCTGCAGCGTTACTTTTGCGACTAGCTTTCCTTGATGATTGCAGCAGAGATTTCTATAATCTGGCCTTTTGTACATCGGAATTAAATACGATTCATTTTGGGCAACTTTCCCAAGTTCTTTTTTAGATCTGTGTTCGCCACAATCCGCTCGCACGCGAAGCAGTGCTCTGAATTTGCCTATATTTGTAGAGGAGGCTGTGCTTGAATTCATGGGACCACTGTGTTTATGGCCACGGAGAGCCAGACCTTCCCCTACGCAAAAGAGAACTGTCTCCCAACATAGGCTAACTTCCTTCGATTCTCTCTTATTTGAATTGCTGTCATGGTACCAGTTGATAAACAGCGCTGGGCACACATCCTGAGAAAATTTGAAGAAATTTATCGGCTACCAGCTGAGCGTCAGTGTGATATTTAGTGGCTTCATGTGCACCGAAGACTTCGAGGGCGTGCTTCCACTTTTGAAATGGCTTGGATACGAGGGCCCCAGTGCGCGCATGCTGGCCCTTGCCAACCTCACTTCTGCTAAAAAGGACACACACTCGGCAAAACGCGCCCTCTTGAAGCTCTGAGTAGCTAAGCCGTCGGTACCTATCCAGCCAAGCCACATGAAACCTTTGTTTCTGCTTCAAATCTTTCATAGACTTAAACATGTAGCCTGGTGGAGGAATCCAAGGAGAAGTTAGCTGTAGATGTTTTATATGATGTAATTAACTGCATCGAGAGTAACTGTTAGACCCGAGGACGTTAGTCCCAAAAAAATTAATGTACGTAAACGTGCGTCGCCTTGTAGACCTTCTAGGTTAGGAAGAACACAATGGCAGACGCCGGCTGCGTGAAAGTAAGGTAAAAACAGGAATAATCTGACCAGAGTCAATTTTCGTTTTATTGTTCAAAAAAGAAAAAAAAGAGTGATGCCCTGTTTCACAAACTGCATGGTTGAAAAAATCTTGCTGAAAAGCCACCATCCAGAACCTTTCAACTGTCCATGGCATTGTCGCGCTCGAAAAAAAATCATTTTAGACGACATCCTGGGTGGTTTTCGGTGAAGGTGGTTGTTTCGGACGGCGGTGTATCATAGAACGAAAAAAAAGTCAAGATCCGAGGTGCACTTTGGCAAACCCTGGCGATCCTCTCCACTGTCTTGCGAGTTCATTGAGCCCGGCAACTTAATTATCTGTCTCTCTTTGCGAAGGCATGCTGTGTTTTTTGGAATATTTCACCCAGTTTCCTGGCCATTTCTTCCGCTTGCGCTAAATGGCGAACCGCTTGCGCTAAATTTTCATTCATTGGAGGGAGAAATCTGCAGGGTATAAAGGCGGAGCCTAGTGGCGTCAGATGGCGAGGAGAATTCTCCACGAAAGTTTCCCGCTCACACAGACGAGGCGAATGAGGAGGGAGGCTAATGTTGCCAGACTACTCTGGTGCTTGTACTACCACACGTTTCACCAGTTCCCGACAACTAAAGCACAGTCCTGGCCTGGGAGGAACGGCCGAGCGCCGAATCAGGCTAGTGAGGTGCGCGCTGCTGCCTTTCGCAGAATGTTCGCAACGCTTTTACGCAAGAAATACCGCCGCTACGGTGCTTCTGGGTTTAGTCGCCAGCAGCATTTCACGTTCTGCTAATGTTGCGAATCCGACTCACCAAAATGCCATTCTTCGCGAGGTCGCTGACGTCGGCTTTTCTTTGTTCCACTGCTGAAGAAATTGTGCGCAGCCTTTCGAATCAGTCAACTTTGGTTCTAATAGGTGAGCTTTTGTTCACGTAGTCGAGTAATAGCAATTGCTATCAAGCAACATTCCATGTTGGTTGGCTTTGTGGTAAGGAAGAAGTGCAGTTATCACGGTTTTTATTTTTCATGAGAACGCACGAGATGTCGCCCCTTGACGCCTGACAGTGATCTGTACAAGCGTTTTATAAAAGTTTGGAGGACAACGGAACTGTGCAGATCGCTTCTGTGTTCCCCACGCCGAATTAGTCTTGAATACAGCACAAAACAAAGTTTGCAGTGGCTTATCCCGGCTATGCCAGGATACGTAGCGTTAGCAAAGGTTCAGCTGATATTCTTGGCTTTCGAGATTGTCTAGGATTATTAGCCTTCTTCTGTTAATACTTCGTACGCTGAACCGCTAATTGCCAGGCAACTACTTCGGGATCCGATGAGATAAGCTTCTCGGCTCTTCTGCGCCGTCGAGCAGCATTTGCGCTCTCCTTCTCCATGGCGTTACCCACCTGCAAACGCCAGTCAGATGCGCTATCAAGCGGCCCCAGCGCAGTGTCAGATGGCGACTGCACAGCGAAGGCGAATAGCTGCGCGC
>NW_023615048.1:0-33985 GCF_013339695.2 Rhipicephalus sanguineus
GCATCGAAGAAAAAAAACGTGCTCAAGGCACGCGTGATGTGCTTCCTTCCCCCATGATATCCCTCCCTGCTTAAACTTGCAGCACTCTCGTCAGACGAGAGAAGAGGAAAGCAATTATGGCGGGCAACAATCTTTGTAACTCCGCTCGTACTGGACGGATTCTAAAAAATTTTTGCAGCGGTCGATTTGTTGGGCCATAAGCGTTCTTAATAAAACCATTCTATGGCTGCTTAGAAAGCATTCAGGGCCCCTTTTTACAAACGAATAATGAGTTTTTTTCTCTTTTTTAACTGTTTATTAGTCCGCCCCCCTCTCCCGAAAGCTTTCTGCACTTTGCGTTATTTTGTAGTGCCTCCGTGATCGACCCACCTTTGCCACATATGACATGATGTGACGTCATTATGACATCGAAATTTTGGTAATTTTTGGCGTCACGATGACGTCGTCACATCGTGATGAATTTTTGCATCACTTGTGTTGACGCTGATGTCGACGGTAACTTTTCGCACTTGAAGCAGCTAAGGCTTTCGCCTTTATAGGTTGCCATATGCTCCTACCTTATGGTGAATGCTGCTGTCACTGCTACAGGTGGT
The DNA here is from genome assembly GCF_013339695.2 of Rhipicephalus sanguineus. Classification (NCBI taxonomy): domain Eukaryota; kingdom Metazoa; phylum Arthropoda; class Arachnida; order Ixodida; family Ixodidae; genus Rhipicephalus; species Rhipicephalus sanguineus. The sequence continues at coordinate 594 of NW_023615048.1, forward strand.
CCCCTTTGTTTTGGCACGATGCGCAGTGACAGCCGCCGGTGGCAACATGGACGGCTGAACCATATTTCTGGAAAACAGCATGTGAAAATAAGGAGGCACTTTCTAATCTGAATCCCCCCCCCCCCAAAAAAAAAATTACAATACAGAACTTCAATATATTGCAACTTTATTTTAAGGAACGCAATTAAGTTGCATTTACTCAAATCTAACCCCAGTGTGTCCACCAAGTTGATATTTTTAAATTTCCCCAGGTTTCCAGGTTTTCCCTGGGTGTTTGTGCTAAATTCGCGAGTGTCACAGAACTTTTATGTCTTTTGACGGGCTCACACCAACTCGCCCAACCCTTTTACTCTCTGGTAAGCATGTTAAAAAAATCCCATTCGAATAGCTTGTAGTATGCAAAGCAAAAAAAAAAACGGATTTATTAAAAAAATGACAATATATATTGCTAATCATGTATTCCCTTACCCCTTCTAGTGCATCACTGCCTACGCCAAATCACTTGTGTTCCCGCACTGACGAACATTATCTGAACTTCTGTATTTTGACCTTCAGACTTACAGTTCTCTTTATCTGTTTACAAGAAGTATTTAGGGCACTGGAACGGGAACCGGCAATGTGCTGATGACATTGCCTAGCTAAGTAGCTCGGGAGATGAATGGCAAAGCATCATCACTAAATTATGTGAAACATTACGAGTATTACGCACAATTCTGTAAATTTCTAACCCACATCTATTCAATGATGCATACCGCAAGCCAAAATGAGGAATTTGGCCGTCTGTGACCATTTCATTTATGGCATCCACAAACAGCGTACTCTGCGGCAATTTTGTAAAATTGTGGTGAGCAGCAAAATGGCAAGATATTTAAGTACCATAGCAAGGTACCAAAATATAGGCCAACAAAAAAAGAAAAGGCTTCCAGAAGAATGTTATTTGCTGTAACTAGCTATATTTGAGAAATCCTGGAAGACTCACGGCAATTTTGTGTAAACATGCTGAAATAGTACAGAGTCATAAGGATTATCAGCAGACCAATTACCGTAAAGTCCCGAGCAAGCGCTTCCTCCAGTCAAAGATAACCGGACAAGATTTGGAGGGGGTAGGGGTCCTAGCTCGGTCCCAGATCAAAATTCAAGACGGCGATGGAAGAGCCTCTAAGAATGCAGACGTGTTTCTAATGAACTGCATCTCTGAAAATGCATGCATTTACAGTTTTCATTGAATCGGAGGAAATCCTCGTGTAAAATGGAATGTGTTATGACAGCAGGGAAAAGACATCCCTATATATTCCAACAATCTGCGACAACTTGTCTCTTACAACTTGGGCTTTCAAGAACCACAGCTGCAAGATTCTGTAGCAGAGAACAGATTGCAAAAAAAAAAAAACGCAGCAGGAGAGGGGAGGTGCTTGCTTGGTCATTGGCGCGTATTTAAAATCTCCCGAAAAGGCAAAATGGGAGCTTACTAGTGTAGGGGCGCTTGCTTGGGATTTTACAGTAGTGTTCTCAGTATAAAATGTGTTATTAGTTGTACGCTACAAATTGCAGCAGCACTGCCAATAGTGGTTTCAGCTGCCTTTGCCCATTGCACATTATTTGAGTGGCGTTACGTAGGCAAATTGGTCAACTTGAATATCTCACAGATAACATAGGTAATGTGTGCGGCCAGCGGCTTCTATTGTTGCAAAGGACCATTGCTTTAGCCGCTAGAGCCATTAATTTCCAGAGAGCATGACCGAAGGAGTATGACAGCTATCACCCACTGCTGCAGCCTAAACCGTTACATTAATTCAAAAAGCTGTTTGGGTGTCAACGAAAATAAGTCCGGGTATGATAACCTGAGCACTCACTGATCGCATGCAAAATCTTAAATGGCGTGGCATGCCACATATATAACTTGCCAAGCTTGTTGAGCAGCACGTCCTGAAGTTTTTCGTTCCTGCTCTCCAAGGCCCCTACTCTTTCTTGGAGCTTTTCGTTTCTCCTGGTCAGCTCTTCTGACCTCTCTCTCTCTTTTTGAAGGAGGCTCAATTCCTCTGCCTCCTCCTCGGCGGAGCTGCCACTAGTGTGGCGCCTTTTCGAGCTGGCTTTCTCCCCCTTTCGTTTCTTCTTTGAACGCTAGAGAACAAACACAGCAACTCATATTTAACATCAATGGTTTGAGCAGAATATGCCAGGAAGTTTACACTTTCCACTAATACAAACATTACAATTCAAGTTGCGGCAACTGCTCAACTTATTTTAGCCATGACTACTTAGTCAGCCGTGAATAACTTTCTAACACGTCTCTTCTGCCCATTCAAGGAACTTGCGAGCCACCTCCACTGCTATAAAATTCATCACAGTCATGGGGGAACACTTCCTCCTGTTTCACAGCTTTATGGAATTTAGAAACTTTAAATTGTCCATGGCATTTTAGTACAGCTATAGTCACCTCTCTCATAAAATGCAGATAAATATGCAATAGCTAAGTGCCAAAACTGGCAGCATATTACAGACATCACTGTTTGAAAATGCAGCAGTCACAGGTGCCTTGATGCCAGGCCACCGTTTGTCAATTTCTCAAAATAAATGTTTCAAGTATATTACCTTTTGGGTTGCGACGTCTTCGCTGTCCACGTCGTAAAACACATTGTCTGGTACTGAAAGCCGTTTCTTCCCATCCTCTGGATGAGGTCACTGAAGCTGGCTATAGAAATTAGCAAAACAAATTAATGCTGGCCACTGAAGCACCAATCAGGTATGAGGACAGAGTACGCATGCAGGCTACGGCTGAGTCTATTAATTCTACCATAAAAATGTGTTCTGCAGAAATAATGCTGAGCTGCACATGCATCCACTTCTAGAAATGTCAAGTCAGTGGCTGATGGCAAGAGTAGTGCAAGTATCCAAATCTAGAGGCAACCACATGTTGCTAGTTACCCCTAATCTCAATTAAATTACTGCCTGATCACACATGAAATCTCAGGGCACATAATACCAAAACAATTAGTCGCATATATTGAAGATAATCTGTTCTATGAGAAGCAATACAGTTTTTATAGATGCTTATCAAGTGTGCCTCAATTTTTTGAAGTCCCGTTCCTTTGCCAATCTATATCAGAGAACCAATTGATGTAATCATAATAAGCTTGTGAAAAGCATTTCATACTGTTCATAATTCCATATTAAGAGAAAAGATGCCAGAGCTCACTGTTTCAGAGGTTTATCAATTAAGACAAAACATATTTGGTAATAGGCATCATTTTGCAAAACATTTCTGGTGCATGTTCACTTATGTAGCCTGTGAGTCTGGAGTACAACAGCCCGCACGCAATGTCTCACAGTATTGTAAATCAAATATTGAAGAATCCCGGGAAACACACCAAAACAGCGATATGGGCTTGCTAGTTAAGCAAACGAACAACTTAGTTGTACCTACGCGAACACCACACACGACAAGAGAAGGCACACAAAGAAAACACACAGCATCCGTGTGTCTTCTTTTGACCAAGTGCCGAACAAACACCTATGCAAGTAGCAACGTTCGCCACGCATTCGTCCTGTGCTGCTAACAGTTCCCTGAACCACGTCAGCAAAAGCGACACTTCAAAGACTGCACCCACCACCAAGGACGATGATATCTGCAGGAAAATAGCCCTCTTCAACACCGCATTCCAGGTTACTCTTCCAATACACTTCTTTGTTTCTGTCGCAGTCCTCCACAGTAGCGGGGTCGAAGTCTTAATCAGCTTAACGCCGACTATCGCCTCGTACCGTCCTTGTACCCGACGTAGGCTACTTTCGGTGCCGGCATACCGAAATGCGAGTTCACAATCTATCGACAAAAGACTAATTGGTGCCACCAGTTTCACCACAAAACCAACAAACTACTCGCGATGCCTAGTGGCCTAGCCGTGCCGTCTAAGAGGCCAGTGCTTAAAATAGAGTACTGCACTTTGAATAACAAGATCCAAACTCGTCCTTAACCAAACTATTGAAACATTTCCTGATTGTAGCGCCATCTGTTGACACAAAAATAAACAGTTTTAAAAACAACAAAACTTTTTGCGTTTGTTTATTGTTTTTTGTCAATAGGTGACAGGACTACATATTATTAACACAATTTGTTTGGGGTTATTGATGTCTGGATTTTGATGAAGGCATTTATTCTAGATGCTTAAAGTCGTTGCTTCATTTGGGTTTTTTTTTTCTTTACTAAATGGGGATTCATATGTTTGTGGGGGCGAACAAGGTGTGCGTATTGCTATGTCTATGGACAGGTGTAATGGTACTAGGACATTTGGAAACTTCGTGGTTTGCGTGAATACAAAACGCGAACGTAGGATGTCAAAGCTACAGCTTACTTTGATAAATAAATGCAATGCATTTCTCTTTTTACAGTTATTTCTGACTCAGGGAGAGCGCGGCATAACACAACAGAGGAACAGATATTGTAAACCATTTTCAGCAAGCTTGTTATTTCTTACATTTCAAGATGTTGAGAGACGTGTCTTACACTTTCCCTGTAATCTTGCTTATGAATATATATACAACAAGACGGTGGCAACTAATCAAGAAACCAGCCTATGAAACTGGTCTCATACGAGGTGCTCTGATCGAACTAATAAAAGAGAAAAGCGCTCAGCGCTCGTACAGCTAGGCCTCAAGCGTTTTTGTCCCCGCAGGAAATGCGGCCGCTTAGGCCGCGATTCGATCACGCGACGTTTGGGTTAGCATTAGGGGTGTGCGAATATTCGAAAGTTTCGAATATTCGTCGAATATTACATTCGAAATATTCGTATTCGATTCGAAAATCGTGTATTCGAAAAGTTTCGAATATCCGAAAAATTCTAATATGCGAGTCGATTATCATGCATAAAATAACTCGTCCTTCACATTTCTGCTGCGCTCGTATCGCTAAAAACGTTGCCGAGAGGAGCGATAAACATTGTAAGTACACGGAGGCACGCTATCTGCCTGCGACGAGCGCCCCAATACGTATGATTTATTGCTGGTGCATCTCCGACGTGCAGCGCGGTTGGCGATCATGCAACCGTGCATTTTCAATATTATGCGGCCGTAACATGCCGCACTACCACTCGTTCACAATGCGGGACCACTTCTGAAGAAAGACAGTGACTCACGTGACAGGTGGTGGAATGTAGGCACCTTCAGATACCCCAGTCTGGCAAACCTTTGCCCCATGTAACTCCCTATACCAGCCACTTCTGTTCCAAGCGACCGTGCCTTTTCAGTGGCAGGGGGGGGGGGGGGTTGTCTCTATTACAAGGGAGCGCCTGCTGCCTGATCATGTGGAGCAACTCATATTTCTTCATGATAACATGCAGTCATTACTTTCATTGTGCCGTGATATTTGCTTGTGTTGTGATGTCCATTGTGCTAGCCTGACATTGTGTTCTGGAGATAGCAGTGTATGTTGTGTTGCCAGTCAGGCTGTTAATGTTTTTTTTTTTCAAATAGCTACATGTTAAATAAAATATTGTTTCTGTGGAGGCATTTTTCCTTTGATATTCGATATTCGATTCGATATTCGAAGGTGGATATTCGAATTCGATTCGTATTCGAAAAATTTGATATTCGCACACCTCTAGTTAGCATTCAAGTACCGGCAAAGGATCGATACTCAGGCCACACAAGCGACATCTACATGTTAGTTCACCTTGATACAAAACATACGAGCGCTAAGAAAACGGGGACACAGACAAGAGGCACACAGGACGGGCGCTCAACCGAGACTGACATGTTGCGACGGCGATGAGGTTGACGAGGGTATGGCACCGTTGTGCTTGGTTGTCGCGGAGAAGAAAGAGCCCAACGTAGGAGAAATTTGGCTTAGTAAGTGTCCCCGTTTTCTTAGCGCTCGTATGTTTTGTATCAGGTATGAACCAACTGGCCCAAACCCACGTCTTACTAGTTCACCTTCGTCAAGATGTACGGACGTACTAATACGTATACGTCTGTTAGATCTCATTAATACGTACGTACACGTACTTCAGACTGCAGGAGACCAACAGTTTAATGTTGAGTTTAATTCCGTTAGTCCTTGAAGAGTACGCTGCGGCATAGTTAAAATTCAAGAGATGTAGGTCTATTTCAAGGACAGGAAACACGCCCGCATCTTATTAAGTGCGCTGGGCGCAAACGGCTGTGCTTGCGCCGATCTCCAGTGTATGATCTATGTCTCAGGTGTCTACCCGGATGTAGCCAGGGCGTCGGTAGAAATTTTTTTCGGGGTGGAGGGCAGGAGTTTGAACCCCGGCCTGGCTACAGTGCTGAATGGTAGCAAAGCCGAGTGCGCAACTCGATTGTGGAGATGGATAGGAGAGCTAAAGCATTGAATGCGTTCAAAGAACTGAGAACGAGGGATAAAGGACGAAGTACACACGACCACCCGTGTCGTGTGATTCTACTTCGCTGTTTTTTCCGCGGCTGGGTCAGATTCCCGGGAATTGTGACTTTGGGGAAGTTCTAACAAAATTGACGAGGTTCGTAAACAAGCTAACAAAATACCGACCGACGTGAATTTTCGTGCACAAATCTTGCAAAGACAGGTTCAGTGTATGCGCAAGGCAGTGCACATACAAAGCTCTTTGTTCTATCTCTTGAACAAGGGCCTGAAGCCCACCGCTCTTGCCAGAAAGATTTGCAGCCCCATCATAACATTGCCCATGGCAGTTCTCAATCCGAATATTGAATGGACAAAGCACATCTTTCAAAATAGACAAAAAGAGTACGGGCTCTGGTGTCCGCAGTTGCATAAAATCCAACGAATACCTCCTCCACTTCCAAGTTTTCCTTAGCATACCGAAAGCAGAAGGATACTTGCTCTTGCGTAGTTATGTCAGAAGTTTCATCAGCAATAACCGCATAAAACCCTGCCCCGTGCACTTCTTTCATTAGGGAGCGAAGCATGCTCTGTGTTATTAACTCGAACATCTCGTTCTGGATGTCACCGGAGATCCATTTATAGCCTGTTCTATTTAGCCATGCTGCTAGTCCCGGCACATCGGCTTCGCGCAGCAGTAACAGTTGCTTCAAGTTCCCCTCGTCATCATCGTGCCCTCGCAGCGCCAGACCTTGGAAATGTACTGCAGAAGAATTGATGCCTGGGCAAGTTGGAATTGGTTATGCATGTTCGAAATGGGCGGCGCAAAAACAAGGGACAAAGGAAAGACTACACACCCCAGAGCACTCTGTGGTGTGTAGTCTTTCCTTTGTCCCTTGTTTTTGCGCTGCCCATTTCGAACATGCAAGACCTTGGAAAGCCAAAAAGCGAATGGATGACAATATAGCCATCAGAGCTTTACGGCTTTCCTTCATTTGGCTTTGCTTAGACTCTGAGAGAGCAGATGCCACATTCAGCCCCACGTTGAAAGCTGTCAGAGCTGTGGAAGCTGCGCGATGCAATGCCGAATTTTCGTGGCTTTTAAACCTTGCAAATCTTTTTTCCAGTTCTGGAAGCCAGTTTCGACAAAAGCGATCAGCGAGTCTTTGTCTCGGGATGTACGCGGGAGTGGAACCTTTTGTCAGTAGCACGTACGCAGATGTCACAATACACCTTACTGGTTTGTGTATTGTAGGAAAGCCAGCTGTAGGTTGATTGCCAACTCTTCCGAAACCCTCGTCCACCGTTGCCGTTAGTGGGCCCCGGCCGAATCTGTTCAAGACGCCCATGAGTGCTTGGTTTTCCAGTTGTGTCACCCCCATTCTTTGAAGCTGATCCCAGGACCTTTCCTTCATTCGGAGCCGACGAACTCGCAGACCTGGGTGTGTCAGCAGTAGCAGCGCTTATGGCACCCAAAATGTCCATGGAGGGCGCAGAGGTTCCGCCATGGCGGGTTGGATGGTCATCGGCTGCATCGCAGAGGCCGGGAGGATTTCTGGGCAATTCAGCAGACAATCGCGGTCGCTTTATGAGATACTTGTCCATTCTGCAAAGCCATGAACTGCAAAAAAAATGAAAGAATTGGTGTTCGGTGCAGAACGATTGAAGGGAATGTCCCGTCAAATATGCGATGACAATTTCTTGAGCACTGAAACATGTATTTTGTAACGCTTTAAGGAGGACTTGTCAAATCTCAAACACTTTGAATGTCCGGAAGCCTTTTAACTGCATAAATTCACAGCCTGAATAAAGGAACGATTTTGACGCCCCTCGTACCTTCTCCATTCTGGGACAACAATACCGCATCCATTCGGGTTTCCAACGTTCTCTGCGTTTCTCCAATTATTAGATTCCCGAGTACACACATTGCAACTCTGCGTGCCTGTTGTAGCCTTGACTGTTTAGAAACCAAATACATTTCCTGGCGAGTCGAAACCAAAACTGCGGTGTTATGTCAATTTATGTTACAAGAAGGAAAATTTAACATGAAAACAGCGCAACGTGGGTATAACATGACAGAGAACAGATCGAAAATACGCAAAACGTAGGCCAATTTTAGAAAATCTTGTGCCAGAATAAGCATGTTGAAACATGCGAGTAATTTAAAGCTATTAAAGGTACGCATCCCAGGAATTAGCTAACGTTTATAATTGTTTATTAAATGCGGCTCACCATGCAACAAAAATAGCGACCAAACGATAATCGAATAGATTTTCATGCGTATTTTAAATAATTAAGTAAAGACACGCTTGAAAAAGGCCACGTGAACGCTCCGAGTCCGATGAACCAAACCATACAATTCGGGTACAAGTCATTATTGCATCATGTAAACTGTAAAGCTGAACTTTCCCGTCCTCGTTAGCTTATAACTGCGTTTCGAATGCACTTGACGTGAGCATAGGCGTGCGCAGGGTTCCCCATTAGGGGGGCAAAGGTTCGTCGCAGCGCCCCCCACCCTACAAGTCAATGTATCGGGCAAATTTTGCGCCCCCCCCTCTTAGGTGACTAGAAGAGTCGATGTACGGGGCAAATTTTGCGCCCCCCCCCCCCCCTCTTAGGTGACTAGAAGAGTCGATGTACGGGCAGATTTTGCGCCCCCCTCTTAGGTGAAGGTCGCCCCCCCTGCCCCCCCCCCCCTGTGCGCACGCCTATGGACGTGAGGTTAAAGTATCTCGACGCACGTGTTGAATCAATACGCTTAACTTGAATGGTAAACGACTTCGAGTTTATTAGAGCGAGACTTGACGAGATCGTATTTACAAAGCGTCCTCAGGAAAATCTCTAAAGCTGGCCCACTCAGTGTCAGTGCAGCCATTCCGGGCATACATTCGTTTTTCTTTTATTTATCATGCACGTAATATAATTCCATTAATTTCCTTCGTGACATACACGTTAGCACAAGCTGATATTGAGATTGTCAACACGTAAAAATCGTGCATTCAGAAGCGAAGGCACTAGATGGTTTGCATACGTACTATCTTTTTTCCAAAGCGTTCGTACAAGGCTAGGACTCGCCGCTCGTTCTCCTCTTCGTCGCCCCGGTGTTTCCGCCGGAGCGATTGGCCTGTGATGCCATCTACCGTGCACAACATTCAACAAGTTCTGTAGATGCGATGTAAAATGGAGCATCTCACGGCGGCGGGTATGTCCTGCGTCGCTCTGTCGCGGCGTCCGCATAACAACAGCTGCAAGCGCGCAGGGTGCGCCAATGAACTAGAAGAGTTTGGATGCGAGCTCGTTGGTACGGATTCAGCTTAGAAACACAGCGCTTATTTAGACACGGACAGAGGAAACATCAAACGCTGTCGTCTCGGCCCTGCTCGTTCAAGCAACGCCCGCTTGTTGACATTCGCCGTCAAGCAGCGCCAATGAAATTTCCGCCACCTTCCTACGTAGGATTTAAATGCGAAGCATTTCTTTAACTCACGATGTCACCCGGCGTCGGCGGCGTGGTGGGGACCGCGCCCCACCACCACAATTAGGAATCCTCAGATTAAAAATCCTCAGCCGGGGCCGGTGGGGGCTCTGCCGCCCCGTAAAGCCGTCCGGGGGGGGGCACGAGCCCCACTGCCCCCCCCCCCGCAGTCGGCGCTTCTGCTTCCAATGAATCCTGTCATCAATGCGGCGTGGCAAGCGCGTGATGCAGTGTGGAGGTTGAATGCTTAACAGGCGGCTATTAACTTCTCTCACAGATGACGGGCTGCCTCCATACATAAAATGACACATTTATGTGTATGGAAAGTGTTCAAATAAAAAAAAACATGTCTCTTCACTTCTGGAGGTGTGAACCACTAGATTATTTCATCCACTGTATATTCATTCTTATTGTAATCTACAGTTCAAGCACTCGGGTTTCTGTAAATGCAAAAACAACATTTGTGTTAAATATTCTGGCCCCACCTGATGATATCACCAGTTCCAGTCATTTGTATAGAGGCGTGCATGATGCCAGCGCTACCATATTATTGTGTTTGTTGTATCAATTATATGAAACATCGTAGCACATCTGCACGAGAGCAGCACTCACTTAGAAATATACGGTAGATAATAGTGATGGCAGCCAGCAGTGCTACATATGTGCAGTTTATTCAGTGCTAAAACCATCATATATTACTGTGGGGTTGCTGCTCATTATGTTAATTTATTACATTTCACATATTATTTCTTGCAGATATTACTAAAGCAGACTGGTTTACTAATCACTAAACTACTAATCAACTTTTTTCTTTTCATAAATGAAATATATTCTCCAGTTTTCCCTTGTCTTACTCATTTGTGTTTTCCATGTCTTGATGTACTGCTAAACATTGTTGCTGTTTTGTTTTTGTTATCATATAACTGCTTTCTATTACATGTTTCTTACAGCTTTTATTAAACCTGCAACATTCTGCTTTGACTGGATAACCCATTGAGCTTCTCTCGTAACAAAATTTTACTTCACAGGAGGGACTTCTATGGTTGTTTCCTATAATTTATGTCTTGCTTAAAGCTCACATGTATAAGAAGGATGAAACAAAATCTAAAATGTACACACCTACGTAAAACCTTTCTGAACAGCTAGTAGTGCTGAACAAGACCTCAGTGATCTGCCTTGTCACCCCCAGCAGAACACAGTGCATGTATTCTGCACTGACTCCCTTCACAAGGTTGAAACCTAAAAAGAATATATTAAACACACGCATTAAGTGTTCAGGACAACTGATAATGATGCTCCTACCAAAAGTCATCTGACGTGCATCACAGGCCTCGAGCTGATATGCCAGACTGCGTACATATTATTGCCTCTGCGTCACTGTAGCTGGTGCCATCATAGATATAAAAGAAGGAAGACCTTATGTGTTCCTTTGCTCAGCTAACTTTTGCATAGTGATACGTTAATGGCAGGGTAACACACACTGCATTATAAACCAACTAGCGTCAGTCATCACATTAGTAACTTTTGCAATACTTAACATGTTTATATACTTTATTTGATACGGTACCTAAGGGGTGTTGTATTTTGCCTTAGTTTCAGCCCTTTGTAATGTTGCAATGCTGTGTGTCTTCTCTCTTGCCTGTGTCGATCCTTGTGTGTTTTTTGTACTATTCCACAATGCATTCATTTAAACTTGCTCGTCTTGCCTTACTAGTGAGGCTTTTGTTGTTGTCCCATACTGATGATGCGCATACAAACTGGGGATACATATAAATTGTGTACAATACTATTTTTAGTGGTGACGCTGCTAGGATAAAAATTTTAGTATATATATCATGCTGTACAAGGTTATGTAGTAAATGCAAGTTTTCCAGGATAGATTATTGGCAATACTAACCCTCCAGTTTTGGTATAATGTTATACATTCTAATTAATCATTCACCATGGAAGAAAAGGTGTGCCAATACGGACAAAAAAGAACTATGCTAAAAATGCCACTTCTTTTCACTTCTATCTGTGTTCGCCTGCCCTACAATTTTCGACAATGTATCCTTACAACTCTGAACCTTGTGTTGTTCTGAAGGAATGTTCTTGGGTATATAGGTGATCATACCAGTATGGGCTATCCTAGTAGAGCTACATGTTCCGTGCAGGACACCAGGCTCAACTGTAGCTAAATATTGATCAGTGTTACCAGTGGTTAGAAGCAGAACAAATGATATCAGAAAGGCCCCAGTCCAATTAATAATGGTATGGTCTGTGTTTACAATTAGTTTATCAAAAGCAGTGCATGGTTCACTCCGTCAAATGCTTTGTAAACATTGGGGCACACATAGTCTATGATAAAAGCAACCTAAACTGGCGTGCAGGCACTTAGTGAAGAGGATGACATGGCTCATAATAAAGATAACGATATATGTGCTGCATAATCGTGAAGTTATTCAAAAATGTACCTACGGAGAGTAGTAGCTAAACAAAACATTGCATGTGCTGATTTTAATTCCTAAAGCACCAATATTGAATTTAAAACTGATATGTGTGTATTCCATGACTCCTCTGTATTAATAGATATGTCTAAATAAATACGCTCAGTCGAAATTTTGGTTTGAGTGCGAGCCGAAAACCAATTCAGTTAGACTTTAAATCACAGTACCTTGCGATAATATCAACATAACCTACGACTTCCTACCGCTTTCCCTCTGGCTTCTGTAAGGACAACTGTATCACTGACTGAGGCATTCTCTTACACTGAGTGCGACAAAAAAAAGAAGTTACTCTGTTCTGTACCAATATGTTTGTCTGCACTTACCGTTAAGGCTCATCAAAGCTGATGGCCCCTTTATGCCATTCACTGTAATTTTTGTAGCCTGTGCGATGTGCATGTCTCTTACGACTTGGCTATGTGTCCTTGCCTCTGCTGGTGGACCATCGTAGCGCATGCCACCTAAAAATGAAATGTAAAACCTTCTTTCACATTTTTGCAAAGCCACTGCCCTAAGCAAAATATACTTGGTGACAACCAAAGTACTTAGATCGAGTCCTGCCCACAAAATCAGATTGCTTTCATTTTGCACTTCCATGCTACCTGCATGGAAGTGCAGACATTTATGAAATTCGCCATTCCACTTGCCCCTTACATAGCCATAGTATTTCAAAAAGCACCATTGCAAAGTTTAAGAGTAGCTACATAATGCAGTTTGCCTTTAATGGCTACATGAAACCACAGCAGTTTAAAACTTATGTGCACAAATGCAGGCATGTGAAAACAAAAATCATGTCTCCCCCACAAGGGCTCGACAGCGGCCTGAATTCCTTTCTTGCGGAGCTCTTCACAACACCATGGCAGAAAAGTAAAATTTCTTTTCCATGACACGCGAATGAACCCACACATTTTAGTGGCACACCCACTGACAAATTATACTGGCATCAAAAAGGTGGTATAGTGTCCTCCCTTCTACATTCATTGGCTATCACAGACCAAACCCAATATGGGCTACAACCTACTACATAGTTTCCTGAGAAGTAATACTGACCGACTTGGGAGTAGCTATTTTTCATAGCAAATAACCAGTAGCAGTGGCATAAAAACTAGGTATTTACTGCAGAAATAGAAACAACATAGGGGAATTCCTGCATGAACCACCAATAAAATGTGTTGACACCAGGATGACCAACCCTAGGCATAAATTCTTATCCTCACTGCATGATGCGCACAAAGTAAGATGATGAGCCAAATTAACGTGCTCACTGTATACCCATTTCTATTCATGCATGTTACTGCTATTTAAGCAACCACTTATGCACTAAGCGGGAGATTGCCCGATGCAGGGTTTGCTGCAGCTTAAAGGAATTATTTATGCAGCATGGTCCACACAATAAAAATACTTAGACTTATGCTTGATAAGCCAAAATATTTTCTTTTCTATAGTCGGATACAACTTTAGAAGTCCGCGGCATTTCCTCCTTAAAGACGGGTGCACACAATCTTGAACCAATGGGCGCGCAATCCAGACTGTCGTCACGAGCCAGACAGCTGGTGAGCCCTCCTTCAGAACACTGCCAAGTGTATAAGTGAGAATATTTTTATAGTGTCGGAGGCAATTGCCACGGTTGTCGTCTGGGTGGGGCCTCATCAGACTTCTAAGTTGTATACGACTATATATATACATCTTTTGTAGAGACTTACAAGCTTGTCAGGCACACGAAAAGAATGACATACAGGAGAACAGACTTTTGGGCTAGTCGGTTTGTTATGTTCAATGAAGCCAAAGCGCTTAAAAGACAGGGACCAAGGAAGAGGACAGGACGTCCTCTTCCTTGGTGCCGGTCTTTGAAGCGCTATGGCTTCGTTGAACAACATACAGCTGCACGACCAAATATCTTTTTGAGATTGTGAGAAATTTTGTGGAAGTATGGAAGCATAGGTGCTTTACATGTTCGGTCGGCATACAGTCATGACAGCAAAAGAAGATTACCACAAGTGCCAAACACTAAAGAAAGAAAGCTCCAGCATTGGGCTGCATGCTCCCCAGCATGACAAGATGAGACCAGCAGGGAGTGACCGACAAAAAGTGGTCTGTCCTAAAGCCAAAATTTTCATGCTATTCACAATTTCGTTCCTCAGGTTATCGTTCACTTGTACTAATGTTTTTTTCTGCAACTCTACATGTTCTCATTGGTCTGCACAGTTAGTCTATAAAGCAAATTTTCCACCATGGCACCTTGCGCATTGATTGGATATCCAAATTTCAACATAAGCAGCCTTGGTGTGAGGGACCTGATTAATAAAATGAGCAAAATGCGTTCATAAACTAGATGCTAACATCTCATAGGCTACATATATGTACTTTATGACAAAAAATATCTATTACACATAATGTATGCTATCCATGTATTGATAGTTGCCACTGCTTTGTAGGTCTTTATTCAGGTCACACGTTATTGCTGTTGGCATATCTGACTCGATAACGCGCATCCACCACATTGCTGCTGAAAATTTTACATTGTAGACACCTATGAAACACGATAGCCATACTACTGTGACATTTATAAAAATAATGAGTAAATGTACATGCATATCTTACCGTCTCTGTGTGTTGTCACCGTAAGGCACCTGGGGGCAGCCATGCTGGCCATTGAACTGCACCATATTGAGAACAGCAGCACGTGCTGGTGCATCCACAGCGCAGCACAGCACAAGTACTCGTGAATGGTGTACCTGTGATTGCGTCTTCCAGGTAATTGGTTCAAGATTATTCAACTGGAGAAAAGACCTTTTCAGAAATGGCTGCATATTTGGGTGGGCATTCCCAAAACCAAAGTGCTCTTAAAATGGGATTTTGCATCCGTGTGGCCGCTGGTAGTTCGTTCACTAGCACCTGGAGAGGCCACACTGAAGTCTTGGATGACTTGAACACTGGACTGTCATATGTATTGATTGTTAAAGTCAGGTCATCGCCGGTCAAGTCTTCATCTAAACAGAGTTCATGAAAACAGGCAGCACTTGTGATATATCTGTAACTGCATCTTGATGTTGCTCACTTCTCTTCAACAACCCTTCCTCCAGACTTTCTCTTGTCTGGTCAATAAGATGTTTAAGCTGGCTTCTTATATCCAGTGTAACAAAAAATGACCGCCTTGTATGCACTTTGGAGACATTTCTTTAGTGCGGCAGACAGTGCAGATAGCATCACCGCTGTCCACTGTCAACAAAGCCTGACAATTATGACAAGTGTACAAGTAAGTAACTAAGTCATTTTTCTTACTCTCTTACTCTCATGACATTTGTGTAGGCCCTACTCTATGACAGGAAAACAAAAACATGTAGCTGCTGCACGGAATCGCAGGCTCATAAAATATTTACAAGTATATATGAAACATAAAAGAAACAAGGGTACAGCTATCATAGAAAAAACAACACATGAAACTCTGTGGGCCACGTACAAGGAGCAAAAATGGAAAACTACACAGTCAGGAATTATACGAAAGCTTCTCTGGTCAGGTAAATGTCGCACTTAATGGTCAAGAAAGATAGCGAACAAGAAAGCTGTACAGGTTCCGAAACATCAAAACAGTATTCTCTTTTTTGCTTAGCCAGCGATCGTAGCGACCGTAATTTTCCTTAGGTACAGAAAAGCATACAGCCACAGGCTGAGCAGTGGTACTGTGCTGTAACAGCATGCACGAGAGGGACACAAAAGTAATGCAAATCTTTTCAATTCCCCTATTGTCCAATCATTCTTAGAACCGAGCAAGTTTGAAAGTACATATTCTGCCCGAGACGCAATGCAGTGGTACCATTTTTAAAATTAGAACTGCTGAGAAAATCTGCCAGTTCAAGTTTACGGAAGAATGTTGCATTGTCATATGATGCTAGCAACAGTGCAGTGTGTGCTCTAAGCATGTTAACCCGCCACGGTAGTCTAGTGGTTATGGTGCTCGACTGCTGACCCGCAGGTCGTGGGATTGAATCCTGGTTGCGGCAGCCGCATTTTTGATGGAGGCTAAAAGGCTTGTGCACTTAAATTTAGGTGCACGTTAAACAACCCCAGGTGGTTGAAATTTCCGGAGCCTTCCATTATGACGTCTCTCACAATCGTATCATGGTTTTCGGACGTTAAACTGCAATTAAGTTATACCAGCATTTTCTTTCCTTAAACCTCGATGTAAAATTTGCAGTACTTATTCCTCCCTCATGCAAAAACAACACTATGTCGCTTCAAAAGTGTACTTGCTGGCCACACAGCACACAAACATCTTTGATGGCAACTGTAATAGCATGCATTTCTGTGGATTTTCAGAAACCATCTCAACTCTTTCTGACGTTGCGCAAACTTATCGCAGATGACTCCACTGAAATTATCGGCAACAAATGTTCTCACAACATTAAGTTTCCTTAACTGAAACACAACATGCCGGACACATGTACATGAAGGATGACCATCTTCACAAGTAGCCAAAATATTCTCAATTTGGCCAAATACACCATTAATGCACACAAAAGAGTTACTACGACGTGCCTTGTCGAGGCCCTTTGTGCAGTACAAAAAACCATCAATCAGCACTTTCTTGTACAAGGCACCACGGTTACAAGTCTCTCCCCTTCCAAAAAAAAAAAAAACCCCGCAAGTGCTCTCTGTGTGCTTTCGCAGATGGTACCCTTTCAAAAAGTACCTCATTAGCAGATGCTTTGACTCTGAATCCTCAAAATGGGAACACTTGTCCCAAATAATGGGAAGGTTTGAGAAAACATAAAACTTCTCAACCACTTGCCAGCCAGCATAGCGTGTGCCATTTACAAGCTTAACAAGCTGCCCATTCATGTTTTCAAACGAAAAAGCTGAATAATTCCACAATGGGCACCAGACTTCTACTGACTGAACAAGATGCAGCAGAAGGTGCGCATTGTATCTCATATTTACAGTTTCACAAAGATCTTGGTACTCTTTAACAAATGTGCGCATTGCCCTGCCAGCTTCTCGTAGTTTCTCTGCAGGAACTGTATCAGCCAGCAAGAAGTGCATAAGCCCCACAAATTTTAACCAATTCTTATAGAATGGTCTTGGCAGGATCTTTTGAAGCACCACTGGCGAGTAAAATAACAGCCAATTGCGCCATTCAGACGCCTTCCAGTACTTTCGTACTTTTAGCGAGCGCGGCAGCCTGGAAATTTCCCAAATAGGCTTCAGAACAAGCAGCCGCTGGTCAATTTCCTCTATCCTGCCTCCAATGCTGTATGGAAACAGCGTGGAGGTGTCAAACCACATGCATGCTATGTTCCTCACAAAGCCAGCGCACACTGCATGCATATAGTCCACAACGAAACCTGTAGGAAACGAAAAATATGCTATCAAGTAGCACACTCGAGTCTTTCACACCACATTGTGGCTGCGAAGTTCCCTCTGCTGTGGCAGCGTTTTCCAAAAATGTTTCGTGTGTTCTGGGCGCTGGTTGAGGGGATACCACTGGGTACATACGGACATGACCATTGCCTTTTCGAACAAATTCCCCCTTATGTGTGCACCACGCGCATCCATAAGACCCATTGAATTGGCTCATGTTCATTGCCATGGCTCTGGCCACTGTGTCGACGCAACAGGGTCCCGGAAAAATTCTCACTTTTTGAACATTTCCTTTGAGGTCTTTGTACTCAAAACCACTGTTAGAAAGCACATTCATTTGTTTGACAAATGGCCGCAGAGAAGAATTCAATTTAGGTTTTGTGGATCCGAACCACAACCCAGCTAGGAGCATGTGTTGTGTTCTTACTTTGTGCGGCAATTCATTTATTTGAAGGAGCAGCGGCCAGATGCTGTATCTTGATGACTCATAAAGAGGAATACCATCTGTGTTCCACGTAACCGACAAGTCATGGGAAGACATTGGCAGGTTGTTGCAACCCTGGCTTGTCGTCAGGTCGCCTACATCGTACTGCGGCTCTCTATTCAACAAGTTAAAATTTAGCTCCCTGTAGCAAAAGCTTGTATCTGGCCTGCTTCTCGATGTCGAAAGTAAGAAAATAACTTTCGTTTTTTCTTAGTACATCGACAAGCAAGTCAGTATCACAAGTGGAACAGTGGAGTTCTTGTGCCTCGCTCTCTCCCAGATAAAGCGAACAAGATGCGCAATAGAAATGCAATGTCGCATTCTCCCTGGCGCTTGTGAACTGCTTGAAGAAGGTGTACTTAGGTGTCGGTATGGTGGCTTCTCTCGGAACGTGGGCTTCAATGAGCTTTAGAAGGCTCTCTGTTGCCTCCTTTGTGGTGGTATGCCGCAGGCAATGCCCAAGAATAAGCATCATGCTTTCACCAATAGTCACGCGTGACCCAGGGTAGAGTTGTTCATCCTGCGAAATTGGCATACGAGCAGTTTTGAATGCTGAAGCGTGACGCATTACTTCACTAGCATACAGGATCACAATACATAAAATTGGCAGTTGGTTGGCACAGTACAAAGCTGTAAATTCAGCATCGTGAGGAGAGTGACCCAAAGCAAGAGGAAGCAGAGGCACAGCAATGCTACATGTGCCAAAACAAGAATGCTCATTTATCTGTCCCTCTCTCTCTTTTTTCTTTTTTTTCATACTCCAGTGGTTCAGTTGCACTCTTTTTCTTTGTGGTTATAGAGACACATGTTGTGGTAATTGGTCAACTTGCCAAGTGCGACGGCAGTACAGTCACATTGAGTAAGCATGGCACCCTTCACTGTGCAGGTTGCAAGATGCTGCATTTGTATAGATTCAGTAGTGGCGTCGAGTAAAGCTCCAACTTGGGTAGTTGGTACAGCGTTTTTATGCAGTTGTGCTGAGCAAAAGACACAAAAGGCTAACAAAGACAACAGCACTGTATAGACATGCGCATATACTTGTCCTGTTGTCTTTGTTAGTCTTTCGTGCCTTTTGCTCAGTGCAACTACATGAGAAATGCAGTAAGTAAACCATGTTTCTATTTTCATGGAAGTCCCCACAATTGATTGCACATTGTGAAGACATCACACTATCTCCATATAATTCTACTCTAATGTAGTGGCGACAATGTCCAGCACAGTTTGGATACTTTAGTTGACTAGTCGGATGAATTCAGCTGCAGGAGTGTAACCTGGTAAGCAGGCGTTATGGAACTTTTCCGATTTCCCTGAACAAGATCGAGCAAGCACAAAGGCTTAGAGAAGGAAGGAAGGATGGGTGGTCACCTGCTTGAACAGCGCAATTTCCAGTAAAGACAAAATATTGCACTCGATACATTAGAATATGGCAAGACAGATGCATTCTTATTAAGTTTTAATACCTAGAAAACAGCCACAGATAAACATGTTGGTTTATTTACAAAACTACACTAATTTATTACATATAACTGCCAAAATGAGAGGCAACCATGAGACGAAGCCGCTTATGGAAGTTCAGATTCCAAAACTGCGAGGTACTTTCTTTCATAGTGGCATGCGACCAACAGCTGATAATGAAAGAGTAATGTGTAATTAACAGTTCATTATGACAAGCAGATACGTCATGAACAAAATTAGGAAAAATTTCTTTTCGTTACAATTCCCACGTGAAATTTCTTTGGAACGAAAAAGCACTGGCCCATGTTTGCCTTATGATTGCAGTACCCATGAGTAAGACTACTGAAAAGACTGACCAGCTCTGATGTCTGGTTTTCCGAGGGTTCATGCTGGGATGACAAGTCATCCTCACCACTGGAGCTTAAGTCCTCCACATCACTATCCAGTGGGCCATCTTGCGAAGATCTTCTACAACAAAATGTGCTTCTGAATCCTGTGGAAATAATCATGTACAGTATGAGCACTCAAGCAGGTACCCATAATGGAGGCTTACTATGCCAATGCACATAACTGCAGAGACTGCAAAGCAATGTCATGGTTCTGCAACAAAGATGGCCTCTATTATGCAGAAGGCTCATAAAATTGAAAGTGTGAAGTTTAACAGATGCAAGAAGGTTATAACTAAAGAAAATTGTGTCATTTCTAACCACCCTCCACTCGACAGCAACTGACAAAAATACATGAATACAATCGTATTACTTGTGCAATGGTGAGCTTGTTACTTTTATATAACCTTTTTTATCGTTTCTTATAATTCTATGAAGTATCCTTTCAACTGAAGAAACTTTTCTTTTCTGATAAGCTTGCAACACAAACCGAACAACAAAAATGTCGTAATCGCACAGTTAATTACAATAAATATGCCGCTAGGCACCAGCACTATTTTCCTGTGTTTTTCGTTGTTGTTGTGGTTGGCAACTAACCGTACGGTAAATTGGCCCTGTTAAAAGCCCATATCGGTATACGCGAACGTTCACAATCACAGTGGTACAGATACGAGTTACAATATTCCTTCGCAGGCCATGCTAGAAAAGTGCAGGAAACTTACGCTTTGTGCGATATCGAGCTGCTTATCGTTTGCTTCGGAAGGCCCATCACTTACGGCGCCGCGGGACGTGTCTTCTGCTGAGTTCATTTCCACACTGCCGGCTGTATCGTCGAGGGATTCATCACACAAAGATCCAAAAGAGCTATCACCGTGGTCAGCTTTCTGCGCGTGTCTGAATTGTGTTGTGCGAGGTTTCACGACATTGTCTTTGTGAAGCCACTCTCGGTACCTTTTCGGCATATTGGCAGGCGAAATCCGGTAAAACTGTCACATAATCGACGCACAGTCGCCACAGAACACCTATCAGTCGCACAGTGCGCACAGTACAACGAGGGCGTCTTCTACAGCTCAGTCGGTATACAGCCACGGCGACCAAAGCGATCAGTGCAGCGTGTTTACGAGAGCATTAGCAGCATTAGTTGACTCTGATAGGTGGTTTCAGAAAAATAGAAAACTTCATTTTTACAGCAATTTCTATAAAAAAGCTTTTATTCTGCCTCCTAGATGGCGCATAAATAGGCTAACTTTAAGAATGACCCCGAATCAGTAGCCAAGTCAGAACTCAAAGTTCGCGCCTCACTCGAACAAGCTGACTACAGCGCCACCATTTGAATATAAACTTTGCCGCATTTATCATGAACTACTGCATATTACTGCTATTATGCTCTAATTATTCTTGTTAATTAAGCGATGACGCTGCCATCAATTTTTTAGTTAAAGGTGGCGCGCGGAGTATTTTGTCAATGCCAAATTAAGTGTGGCCTCCGTCACCTGCGGGAGCCAATCGCCGAGGCTCTAAGTCTCATGTAGCGGAAGTAGCGAAAGCTGTTGTGTTCGTCCTTGTGCTGCTTGTGCGGTCTCATCCGATTCCATCGACTTGCAGATTGAAAATATTTGCTTCAGTATTACGAAATGTCACATATCCTTGTCAAATGGGCAACCAGCGAGAAGTGGGATGCGTATCCAACAAGATGCATGGCAGATGTAGCGACCGCGACATCTATAATGAAAGATAAAAAGGTTGTAGAGACGTTGACCGGGAAAACCTTCAAAATATTGTGGAAAGATAACGAGGCGCCATGCGACGGTTATCTGGTTGCTGCTGGTAAGTAATGGTGAAAATCACCACATTTTATTGTTTATTCATCTTGACACCAGCACAAGCACTTAGATCTATTAAGTGGGCGCTTTATTTCGCGTCTACGGTGCTGCCAATGAGGTACTCCATGTGTGCATCCGCGGTACGCAGTGTTCGTTATATCTTATCGTTACATTACTTTAATATAAACCAGTTATATTGGTTTATATTATAGTTATATCTTATCGTTATATCGGTGTCACGCGGGCACTTTTGCTTGTGATCAGAGCCGATTCATATTAGGCGATCAGTAGAGGCCGGATTTTCAGGCACTAAAAAGCGCGTTTTAGGCGCCAAAAATAGGTAGGAAAAACACATTTAGACCTCCAACATCGTAAATGTAGGCCTAATTAAGGCTTACGGCAATGCAAATAATTTCAAAGCAAAGACGTGAGCGGCTTGTATCTGCAGCAAGAAAGCAAAATAAAAAAAAAAGTTAATGCGGCTTCGCACTATGGGTGCCAAGCCTTAAGTAACGGCGTAGCTGAGTGGCCTGCTTTGTTTGTCTATTTTTCGCTGTCTTTTTTAACTTCCTTTTTCTTTTAGTCTGATCTCTGTTTTTGTCTTTTTTTTTGTTTGCTTCTATCGCTTTCTCTCTCTCTCTCTCTCTCTCTGTATGCTGCTTTCTATTTCTCGCTCCTCCTATCTCTTTCTCATTCGGTATTTCCTTTCACTATTTCTCGCTTTTTCTTTTTCGGTATCTTGCTTTGTCTGTCTATATATTTTCTCTCTTCCTTCGATTTTCTCTGTCTTTTTTCTCTGTTTTTCCTTCCTTTCTCTTTATTTCTCTCTGTCTTTCTAGACCATGCTTGGTCCATGAACTAAAAGTGAGGTCGCGAAGTGTTGCACTATTTCATGTGGCCCAGCACTATCAGTTGTGGTCCTCTGAGGTGTGTGCAAGAAACATGCATTGTATCTGCAGGTGAGGCTGACAAAATGGAACGAAAAAGCACAAAACTGGCAGCGCAAGCAAAACGTAGCCCTTTGGCAGCGGTAAGTGCAAATTGGTAGGGGAGTTCAAACATTACTTTGCTTAGTGGCAATGGCAACTGCTTCGAGGTCCGCAGTGTCTGTTAGAGCGACACACTTGCCTTAATGCTTATTCATAAAATACTCTGTTCATAAATGTCTACTGTTGAGAATTTCACAAAATTCTTTCTGTCAAAGTGGTTATTGATATGAAGGAAGTGAGTGCTTGAACGATTCAGAGCAGTTAAAAAGCAATTGTGCAACTACGATTAATATTGCACAAAAACAACAACCTTTGTTAGCTTCGCCTAGCTTGTGATGCTGAAACGAAATCTCAAGCACACTAATATCATCAAACAACAAATAATAAATCACCATCCATCCACAGTTTATGGCTTTTGCTTTCTCCAGAGAATGGGTATATTAAAAGCAGGAACACCCATGGACGTTGCGACTTTTTAAGTACTCTTTAGTATCAGTTTTCGTGCTTCACAATCGTGCTTTCCTTCTCTACTGTTGTCCCCATTCTTCTGTTTGGTATGCATGAGCACCATTCTGTGGAGTTAAAGGAGTACTGACACGAATCCTATAATTTTTGGATTGTTGCTCTAAATGAAAACATGAGTGTCGAGAACCCTAAAAAGAGTGTCGTGGTGCCTGGGGATGCATTGAATATATTTTTAATACCGCTGCTTTAAAACGGCAATTTCAGTTTCGAGAGGAGGGCTTCGCAGTGACGTGTTAAGTCTTCCCGTGACGTCACGGGCAGACTGCAACTCGCGAAACATGCACCTGCTGTCCTTTGCTATCAGTCGTACGTGGTTCATGATGAGTGAACTGTCGTCCAGCTCCTCCGACAGCGATTTTTGTGATTAAGGCTGCATGCAGGACGCAGATTTAGGAAACCTAGTGAGCTGTCTTGGCACGTCATAACACTGTCTATGGCAGTGAAGCTGCCTTGCCGATGCTGGGAGATGAAAACTTTAAAGTCAAACTAAAATATTGTATACGTCTTTCCGGGCTGTGGCGTGGGGAGAGCGTTAACACTACATGCCAAGGAAACCAAAAATGTCCTTTTGCTGCACTTCAAAATCGCGTCAGTACTCCTTTAAACTTGTTTACGTACTCTGCAGTAAGTTGTCGTAGAAAGCCTCTTTGTAAAGAATGTATTGGTATAATAATCGAATTCCAATCCAAATGTCATGATATACCCATTGGGTGGTGTGCACTATCTTTAGGATATTTAAAGGGACTGAGAACTAATGTTTCTCGACACGGTTCTTTATGGCACCACGGAAATCTTCCCGTGGCTAGTAGTTAAACCTGCAGCAGTTGATTCCAGAAGTGCGAGGCTTCCATCCCTGATAAGTGGGTTGTTAGCTACTTATTGTAGAAGAAACAAGATGCAAAATCGTTGTGTCAGCACTCCTTTAACAATACTGTTGAGCACAAGCAGTTCAGTCGCCTCATGTTTACATGGGTAAAGGCTGTGACGCATCACTGTCGCGTTTTTCCTATTGGACATAAATGTACTGGTTGCCGTTTCTTGTTAGGGCCGTCACAGATTTTTCAGTGCAGACGCAGCAGTGTGTCTGTCTAAGAGAGTCACTCTTGCAGAATACACATGTGTAATTTTCACACCTTCACGATGAATTGACGTTGCTTTTTTACAATTCAACTAATTTTTTGCAGATAAATGCGTGCTGTGAGCATGTATCCCAAATTGAAGAGCTAAAGGAAGAAAATGCTGTTCTGAAGCTGTCACTGGATGCTCAAAAAGATCTAGTTGGTATGTGCCTTTCATTAGTCATACCAGTGGTCAAAATACCTTGTGATGTTCCTTGCAAGTTCCTATTCTCCTATAGCAGAGTTTCATGCTGCAATTCATAAGCAGTTCCTGCTTAACAAAAAGCCAGCATCAGCGTGCCGGTGTCTGCAGCCTAAGCTGAAGCAGATGATTAAGAACCCCAGGTGGTACAAATTTCCGGAGCCCTCCACTATGGCATCTCACATAATCATATTGTGATTTTGGATAAACCTAGGGGCTTAGGCAGCAATCTTTTTCGGGGCAGCGCAGGAGGCACCTTCTTAATCTGATATGGGGCTGGGCGAAACAATATGGTGAAGTGTAGTTTTGTACCCTGTATTCCACGCCTCCCCCCCAAAAAAAAGGGGGGGGGGAGAAAAAAGGGCTACGCCACTGGTTAAACTTCATCAATAATTATTAGACAATGAACAATATTGGGCACTGATAAGTGACAAGTAATATAAAGTGTGAGCTTTTGTAGCTACGTCAAGGGCACAGGGCAACCGGCAAATGTTTTCTCGCCGGTTCATAACCGCAGTTCTTTTCTTTCTCTCTCGTTTCCGTTAGATACCGACCGGAGTATACGCAGAATGTGCTGTCGAGTGGCCGGTGCAGTGTTTCCGTCTGGGGAGCCATCAGCAAAGGTGGACTTGGTTCATTAGTACGCATCGAAGGAACTTTTAACGCTTCTTCGTACTGCGACATCGTCAACAAGACCCTGGTGCCGTACGCCCTGGACGGCCCGTTCCGGATGGCTTCTACTGGCTGCAAACACGACCGCAGCCCAGTGCGTACTGCGCGCCTTGCGGAAGCTGCACTGGACTCTTGCGGTGTGCTGCGGTTACAATGGCCTCCAAGAGGCGCTGACCTAAATCCTATTGAGAATGTATGGGGTTTGATAAAAAGGTGCCTCGGTGCCCAAAGTCGCCGCCTTCCCAACGCGGATGCTCTTTGGAGGTCAATTCAGGAGGCATGGGGAGCACTGAGCAGACAACCTGAAACCACAAGGGCTCTGTACGCGTCCATGCCGCGGAGAATTGCCGAAGTGATCGCAGCAGAAGGCCACTACACCGGTCACTGACTGGTACTACCTGCCCTAAAGTTATTTTCATGCCCTCTTGTTCACTACCTTTTTGTGTGTGTTTGAGCAAAGCACACCCATGGAATATATATTTTGCCCCCCAATGAATGGGTGCTCCTTTTTCAAAATTGCGAATGCTTTCGTGTAGCTTAGCGCTCAGAATCATACCTGGCTATGTAATGAACAACATTTCACATCGGCGCCACTGTAGAGGCTTGGAGGCGTATACATACCACAGTTAAGCATGACCACACGATAGGTTATAGTGGCAGTATTTATTTAGCGGGTGCAGAACGTGCGAGTCCATGCGCCGTGCGATGAGAGAAAAGAACTAAAAAAAATATCGGCATCCTCCTCTAAGAGCACAAGGCGCCGCGAAGTTTGCAGCGCGCAAGGCACCGGCGAACTCCTTGCATCGCACCGGCCAACAGGCGCCTTGCATTGCACCGGCCGCGGCGCCTTGCGACAATAATCGCCCGGCGCATCAGCTGTTTCTGTCACTCTCAGGAGTGCGCGACTCCGGCATCATGGGGAAGCGAGCGACGAGTCATGCTGATAAGCGAGCAAGGACGGGCATTCGCAAAACGTGCTTGGAACGCAACTTCCGCAAGCCTCAACATCGGCCGCGCTTGCGGCAGAGGGCGCGGCAATGCAGTTTTCTGTAGAGTCACTGGAAAATTTTCAGAGTATCGCATCTGGTTTCCGCGCGCCGCCGCCCGCCATTGCTTACTCGCATCACGTCCCCTTCGCTGCCATATCCCTTCCAACGCTTTGGGTGCAGGCGCGTTCAATGCAGAGCATGCCCGGACATTTCAGTACCACGGTCCCCAGAAGTACTTCGTCACTTTTTTAAACGCGTTATGCAGACAGGGGCGTAAGCAGACATTTTTTCGTGGGTGGGGGAGGAGGGGCACCTCCTTGATCTGAAGTGGGGCCTGGCAGGCAGATGTGATCGAGTGTCATTTCGTGCTATGCATGCCACGGAAAAATTTCGGGGGGGGGGGGAGGGGGCACGGGCCCGGTGTGCCACCCCCTGGCTACGCACTGCATGCAGATGCCAGAAGAGAGTAGCTCACCATCAAATCGACGTTACTGGTGAGCTACTCTGGGAATCTCGTTTGCCGTGTGGGAAAAATTAATGTCAAAGAGCGCCGTTCTACGTGGCTGCATAGTTGGCCTGAACGAATTCGCCCCCCCTCGAATAACACTCTTCCTGCAGTGAACTACACTAACTTTGCTGGAAAATCTTATGCGACAGGATACTCACCTTTTCGGTGCGCTATGTCAGCGATATTGAAAACTACTTACCTTTCTATTTGCTCGGCTGTTTATACCTCGATCTGTTGAACAGATTACGCATGCTATCCGAGTTATAAGCGTGTCACGCAGGAGAGCGAAATCGAAGATTTATGAAAATAATTACTGTTTACTGGTATACCTTGAAGGCAATTTGGCATGATCATTTGGCATTGCACAAAACAGAGCGTGGAACTCTGTTCATAACTTGGATAAGGCAATGTTATCAGCGTATTTTTAAATTTGTTGCAGAAAATGGTGCTAATGCTGCATTGCGCCGAGCGTACCCTTAAAATACTGTATAGTTGGTGAGAAAATGGTCACAGCAAAAAAAACAAAAAAACAAAGCAGATCCCGCCATTGAGGAGTCGTTTTGCGAGCCCTAGGTCTATATGCATACTGTGTTGCAGTAGCATGCTGTTGCGCTTTAAAAATCCGGTGTGCTATTTCTGATCAAAAGAACATAAAGCCCGTGCCGAGGACGTTTTGATAGAGTGCATTATAAAAAAAAAAAGTGCGCGCAGTGCAAAACCGAACCCCAGCTGTTTACGCGCTCGCAACGCCAAAAAAAGAACTGTTTGTCGGAACACAGCAAAATATTTGCTAAGTCATTGCAACGTTGGGAATATTAAGGAGACAAGAAAGGAAATGAAGCAATTAAGTAGTGATGTCAAGATTTTTGATGGCCTATTTTCTACGTATCGTAGATCAGATGCACCTTACCTACCGCACGCCGATCCCCGTGCGTTCGGCTGCTGGCGTTCCGAATCAAGACGTTGCGCACAACTTCCAATACCGTACACCACAACTTCTATTACACATATCAACCAGTTGACAGCAAGCACGGTGCGCAAGCAAGCTATGCGTCAGCGATCATCGAAGGACGCATGTTGAATGTTCTCGATGTTGTTCGATAACGTTCTCGAGTGCAGTGAACTGAACACCGACTGCAAAGCTAGCGCAAAGAATCAAGATGCACCAAATGTCGAAGTAAATGGCATCTCGCCGATGTCACAGTGCTAATGCAACTATGTTTACATCTCTGGACCTAGGCGCACCCACGCCCGGGCGTGAAACGAAAAGAGACGATGAAGCCATGAAGAGAGCTCGCGAGCACATGCAACATTCGCCGCATACGTTTCATTAGTTTACACCGCTAACCGCGCAGTCGATCATTACCTGTCGATGACTCGAAATCACTTCTATATCTTCTTTGAGAAACACACACACATAATGCCGTTCTGCCGAGGCGTACAGGCACTGAGGCTAAAAGATCGGTCACTTCTCAAAACACGCTAGCAACGCGCCGGATGGTCTGGAAGGGGACATGGCGCGCCACCCAATGTTGCCCGCGTGCAGCCTACCTTTTGCGGTACTCTGATTTTCCAGTGACCTAGTTTTCTGTCGCTCGGGCACGCACTCGAGATCCCGCAAACTTTTGCTGCCGACACACCCTTTACCGCTGGCAGGACTCAGAGACAGCAGGCGCTTATAAGCGTTTCTTCATACCAGCGAAATGGCTTAGGAGCGCGACGGGCTCATTTAAAAGTCGTCGGCGAGCTCGCTCGCTTCTTCTTATATTTGCGCAGGGAGAACCTTGCCCTTCCGCTGTCTGCTCGCGCGGTTTTCTCGTGGGGAGGGAAGAGGATGTTTCGAGCTTTCACCGTGATGTCCGCGCTCATGTTACGGAGCTAGAGTACACTGTAACGGAGCGTACGAAAGTCACTCGGCTCAAGGGACGCCGCTAAACGAACGAACAGAAGATGAGCGCGAACTATCAAGTGTCACAGCTCGACACTTGAGAGCACGCTAGTTTCTTTCGCTGCTTCGGCCGCCTTTGCAACAGGACGCTTGTTCAAACAGAGCATTGGCGAGCCTCACTTAGTATAGCATTAGTTCTTGCTATCGCATTCATTGCTTCGCCCGTGCGGCGAAGCTGTGACTTTTTTTTAACGCATTCACCCTTCGCTAGGTGGCGCGTCCCGGCTTGGGCACGTAAGCACTATCCCGCTAAACTAAAACACGTTTTCCGCAACCAACATTTGCGGCACGGTAACGCTATTCCCTTAACCCCCGCTATCACGCTAACGCTAAACTATAACTGTATTCACAATATACTTCGGCCACGAACGTGTGCTCCATATCGCTCGTATCGCACGTGCACTGTCCGTTCCTCTGCTTTCTATTCTCTGTCGCCGCTCACCCCTCGCTTTTTCGTGGTAGCCCGTGAGGAACCTCACACGCAGCAGCCGCAAACACACGCACACACACAAGCGGGACGTCCCGATAATTCGGCCTTTCTTTTCGCCTGAGGACATTTACCCCATTCTTAGAGGGTATCTTCAACGCAGGAAAGCACACTTCCTTTCTGAGCTGCTGCGCGGGAGTACAAAAGCTGAGGTGACAGCCTCGGCAGTGCATTTTTGGGAACTATAATAAAAACAGCCCACGTGAGATTATAGCGGCGCGCAGGAGGCTCATGACAACGTGCGTGCTTCTGCGAAGGACAGCGAAGCCGTCAAAGAGACGCAGAGAGGAGGCAAAAGGAAGGCTTACAGATGGTGGTGCGTGGTTTGAAGTTAGAAAATACACTTTCCCCGGAGATGAAATGTTTTCGCACGCCACACTCGGAGAGACGGGGAGCTTTCAAAAGCAACGCTTTCGTTTTTTTTTTTCGTCTAGGTGGCACTAGAGGAAGAGTTCCGTTGTAGTGGTGGGAATAATGTAGAACTTCGCACTATTGCTGCGATATTTGTTTGTGATTCGTTTGTATAATTATACTAGGAGACCGTAAGCTGCATATTTTCAGCTACGGATGCTCAGACTTCAGCGCTGTTGAAGATTACACGGTTTTGTTGACGTGTCCGCATGATAAATTAAGACAATTTACGAGCTTCGTTTCGAATTCCTGCTTGCTTTATTGAAAAACGCTACGTTGAGGATATAGATCGGGGGCGCTAGTTTCTCTACGTGCGAATTCAGCACAGAACTTAGGTGGCTTTCCACGAAAATGTGCTAAGGTACGTCCCTATATTGAGAATATTGCCCAATTTTTATGAATATATATTTAAATGTATCATGTGCACATCGAAAGACTTTGATTGAGGCGGACAACTTATCCTCTACACACGCCCCGAAAATGAACTTCCTCTAGCGGATAGATACTGGACAGTCTGGTGCGAAAGTTATTAGTATGGCTGTTTTCAAAAGCTACGCAACAAAAAAGTAGAAGTCCAACGTAAATTTACTACGCTGAGGATATAAGTAAATATGTTCTGAAAGTGCTGCGCAAAGGACAGCCCTGTACTATAGCAGATTTTTTCCAAAACTGGTCACTGCTCAGGCACAATGAGCTAAAACCATGTAAAGTGCTTATTCTTGGCTGTCCATCCCCAAATACTAAATGTTGACTTCTTGTAACAACTATATTTGAATGATCAAAGATCAGGCTTTGCAATGATATATAAGTGCACTGTATAAAACAAAGAGACAGACACCGCGTCAGCTAGAAAAGTGACAAAAAAATGTGTTCCTTGCCGCCGGAGTGAGACCGCCACCTCAAAACTTTTCCAACATTGAATGCACCCGTCTTTTGGAATATTTGTTGCACTTCAAGAACACAAATCAGCTCTTTGAACACACAAAGTACAAGGTTTCACTCGAGCGGTAAGGATTTGTATATCAATATAATCGGATAACCAGCGGGGACGCTTGAATAGCGACGTCCCCGTCAATCTGCTCGTCGTTCGTCGTTTTCAACAAAACTTGTGCGTAAGTTTGATTAAAACAACTAGTGGTACTGTGCCTGCACTCGTGAGTGGAGCGCGTACATGAAAAAAATTTTCAGGAGATTAGTCTGCGCATGCGCGGCGACGATGCGGGAAGCGCGCTGCCTGTTTTCTGGAGGTCACAGTGCGAGCCAAGCTAATTTGAGCAACAACAGCTCCATATTATCTCTGCAGAACACTGCCGGACACTGGTCGGCCCAAGCTGAGAATTTCCCGACACGCACACGCGAGGTTCTTCAGAAAAAAAAAACCAAAAATGCATATGCTGCACGCACCTGCCTATAGGGGGTCGGCCCACCTGTGTGTGAGCATACTGACCCCTGGAACAGCCCTCTCACTCCGCCCCGTGTTAGAAACTAAGACAATACACCAAGTTTTGATCTATATAACAATATAGCAAAAAACAAACGTGACGGCACAATACATGGGAAAGATATTGCCCAAACAGCCCAAGGACCACTGCGAATAAAGAATATTCATTCGTTGTGAATGTCAACGGAAACCTAGAAAATATGATCAGATGTCTTATAAGGTTAAGTGCTGATTTGGCAGCCACGCAAGGTTTTCACGGATTGCTGCGAAGTGTCCACGACGAATCCGATTGCTGCGAAGTGTCCACGGCTGTAACAGGGCAAGACGCATCGCATAAAAAATATCGAGGAGTGCAAAGGCATGCAGTGATGCACACATGTCCTCGCTTGCTGACTTTTTCTTTTCTTTTTCTTACCGTTTTATCTTAACTTACACGACAATACAGCAGACCTAGATATCGTGTGTCTGCCACCTTTGTCTGAAATGCAAAGCACAAGAAACTTGGTTACTGCTGCGGAGACACTTCGAAGGGGAATATACAGGGTCATGAATAAAGGGGACAAATATGGGGCAATGGGCGGCCGTTGGATGGAGCTCACAGAAAAATGAAGCCTGCCTTATAAGTGTTTGAGAATGCTTTATGTCTGCGCGCCTCTAACTAGGTTCACTAGATCGTGTAAACATATTAACCCGCTTCCTCTGTTTAGTTTCTCCGTGTTTATTCAGCAGCTACAGCGTTCGAATATGCCTAGACCCACTGTACGACACTGGAAGTAATGCATAAATCAAGCGACTATCAACAAACCGGTGCCTCCCCTGAGCACTCTCGGCCGTAGGTGCCACCGACGTCGAGGCTGCGATTGGGCCGGCAGTAGTCGCTTGAAGGCACGGCGTAAACCAGCACTTTCTTCACCTCCCGCCATTTAGGTACGCCGCGGTTAGAGTGGACAAGGTGGGCCCAGTCGTACGCTTTCCGTAGCCTCCGTCCAACGGCCGACATTTCGCCCTGCTTCATCCGCAAGTCTTCATGGTGTACGTGCCCGGGGGCCGTGGCATTTGCATGTGCTCTGCGTCGTCTTGCGCCAGCCTGAAAAGATAAGCGCATCTGTCAGATGCGGGTGTCGCGTTCTGCGGCAAGGTATTTTGCATAAGGCTTTCAGTTCTGTGAACTTAGAAGACATTTTGCGAAACATCAAAAAAAGAACAATGTGGCTGGCCTTTGCGTTCTTACGCCCAAAAAATTTGTTGACCCCACCCCCCGAGAAAATCTTTCGGTCAACTTTATTTTCTGTTCTCGTGGTAGTGCGATGCACTACCATTTGAGACGCCATGTTTTCATGAGCATGCACCAATGAAACGTGGCGTATATTATATTCTTTTTTCCCATGGCAATCGACTGAAAGTGTAATAGCGTAATCATGGACCTCCCCATTTGGTGAAGCCCTAGTTCGGTCTCTGTATTCATTGGCTTCGCTTGTTATTATTTTTACATTTATTTTTTTACAGCAATTTTATTGTCTGATAAGAGCTTTTTGCTTCACAACCAGAACGCGGGTTCTCCTCACCAAGGACTCTTATTGTAAAGAAGCCCGCCGTTGGACGCCGTTCGATACGTTGGACGGGCTGTGTGGGACTTGCAAATAGAGACTCACTGAATAAGTGTGTGTTGGCGGGAGACTAAGCGAACCTAATCGCACTTGCGGTTGTGATAAGAAATAGGGGAGGTTGTTCTCATTAGAGCGCACGAATAAAATTTAAATTCACTTTGTGTCACTCGTGTAATCCGATCAGTGCTAAACGCATGTCTACTTGATGGAATAGCTTGAATACTAACAGCTTCGAGGCATTCTATAAAGCATGCTGGGCATCAGTAGTTCTTGTCCCGCAATAGCATGGGGAAGTCTTGTGGGATAATATGAGTAGCGCACGTACAATTTGTCGACATTTGCGTACTCAGCATGTTCATACATACTTGATGCATTGACTGTCTTTAGCTACGCTGTTGCAATCAGCTAGCGCAAGTGATCTCAGCTCCTAACCGCAGCTGCGCAAGTAGGACTAAGTCATCACACCAACGCAAGCCCACTGGCGTAAGATATGCAACTAGTTTTCATTCTTTACACTTTACCTGTTCTGAAGAACTGGTTTATGTTTCTACCTTAACTTGACAAGAGAGTGGCACGGATTAAATTTAGGCTCTCAATGAAACATACACCACAAAGAAGTTTCCTGAACACGAGCAATAATTATCGATAAGGTGCATAGCATGGTTAAATCTTATCAGGCAGCGGCTACTCTCAGCGTCGG